>NW_028261392.1:6657232-6672232 GCF_051295495.1 Thamnophis sirtalis
GCTCCTAGGCTGCATACAAAACGGGACTTTGGAGTTATCTGCAGCTCCAGTCCTCAAGGACCTGTTCCAGAATATTCTCCACCACAACTCTGTAGATTCTGAGGACTCACAAGGGATTTTTTTTGCAAGGGAGAGAAGAATATCGCTGCTCTTCTTTTTCACTGATAAAAGTTCCCTCAGTGGAGAATGAACGCACAATTCTTGAACACACCAGTACCACAATTCCGGTTTTGTTACCTTCAGTCACTGACCTTAACAGTCAGTTTACACATTTATTTTACTAATATCCTGCTCGGGGGTGAAATGCTACCATTTGCCCAAACTGGTAGTAAAAAAAAAATGCTTTAAAAAGTTTTTTTAAAAAGTTCCAACGATCAGCTGTGTGACAATCAGCTGCGCCGCACAATCGTCGGAACATTTTAAAAACTTTTTAAAGCATTTTTTTTTACTACCAATCAGCTGTGTGACAATCAGCTTGTTGCAGGGGCCTTTTTATGTGAAGTCCAGCTGCTTTTACATTGTGTGTGAGTCAGTTGTGCAGCTTTTGTGTTATTTTTGTGTAAAGTGTGATTGTCAGGCCTGCAGTCATATTCCTTTTAGGATCTTTGGCCTGCCACACTCTCTCTTATTTTACTATGCTGTTTCATTAGTGGGGAATTGGGAGGGGGAATAGTAAGGAGTAGAATTGTAGAATGTGTTGTCAATATAAAACATTCCTTTCTAGAAGCTCAAGGTCATTCTTTGTCTCGGCACCTCTGAACCTGACCGGAACTGGATGGGTGGAAAATGCCAGCGTGGCAGTGGAAGATTGGACCATGTGATGGACTTGTGGTTGTGGGGACAAGATCATGAACTTTCAACTGGATGGAAACCCCAGGAAGCTTTCAGATTCGGGTTCCCACACATCAGTGGTGGGTTTCAAAATTTTTTGGAACCTACTCTGTGGCTGTGGCCTCCTTTGTGGGAGTGGCTTGCCGACCATGTGACCTGGTAGGAGTGGCTTGCCGGCCATGTTTTCTTTCTATTTCTCTTTCTTTCTTACGCTCTCTCTCTCTCTTTCTTTCCTTTTGTCTCTGTCCCTTTTTTCTTTTTTTCTTTCATCTCTCACTCTTTTTCTTTCTTTTTTCTTTCTTTATTTCTTCCTTTCTTTCTCTTGTGTGTGTGTGTGTGTGTGTGTGTGTGTGTCAATGGTGGGTTTCAAAAATTTTTGGAACCTCTTCTGTAGGTGTGGCCTGCTTTCCAGGTCCACTGGTGGAACCTCTTCAAACCGGTTCGGTTTGATTTGACGAACCGGTTCTCCCGAATAGGTGCGAACTGGAAGGAACCCACCTCTGCCACACATGTACCAACATGTCTCTCTTATTAAATTGGAACTTTGAGGAAAACTCTGCCTTGGACTCTGATTTAATTCTGGATGATATTTGGACCGCTGACAGTGATAGTTGGTTTTTGAGCTCTCTGTGAGGTTCCAGCTTGTTGCGGGGGCCATTTTGGGTGAAGTCCAGCTGCTTTTACATTGTGTGTGAGTCAGTTGTGCAGCTAGGCCCACCCGGTCATATGACCACCAAGCCACGCCCAACCGATCTCATGCTCACCAAGCCATGCCCATCAAGCCACGCCTTCAGAACTGGTAGGGGAAAACTTTAGAATTTCACCACTGATCCCGCTGCATTCTAATGACTCTTGGCTGCCTATGATATATCATTAGTGTTTAATTAGGTTCTTTTTTATATTTAAAATAGCATTTTAATAAATTGAATAATTTCAAAGGAAATGGAGTCTGGCTTCCCAACATGCACTTGTTTTGAGAGTACAGGCTGATGGGTAACGGGGTGGGGTCAGCTTCAAACAATATACTTGGTATTTGTCTCTCTGGCCACTAGATGGGGCTAGAGTGCAACAACAGTATATAAAGATTGTATGCTGGGGTATATTTGTCCTTCTCGCCACTAGATGGGACTAGAGAGCAACAATAGTATATAAATGTTGTATGCTGGGGCATGACACACACACAATCAGGCACCACATAAATACTACATGTAGAATAGCCCAAAGCAGACATTCCGTTAGAGAGAATTTTGTGGCACGACAAAACCGCGGTCCACTAAAGCGCGCCCGATTAAAGCGCATCGCTGACATCATCAGCAGCATGACAACAGCGACCGCGGAGAAAAAAGGGCGCTTTAAAAAGCGCTTTGAAAGCAAGCCGATTCACGTTAAGGTAAGGGTTAGGTTTAGGTTTAGGTTTAGGTTAAGGTTTAGCGTTAGGTTTAGGGTTAGGTTTAGGGTTAGGTTTCGGGGGTTTAGGTTTAGGTTTAGGGGTTAATTTTAACTTTAGCGCTCACAGCGTGCTTTTTCCGTCGCGCTGTGATGACGTCAGGTACGCGGTTTCGTCGAGCGCGCTTTAGTCGACCGCGGTTTTGTGGTGGAACCGAGAATTTCGCTGAGGATGGGTACCAGCACTAGCCTGAAAACTTGGAAGACTAAACCTGCGGTCTTGGTGACTGACCTAGACTGAATCCTTCAGTGAGTATTCTTGCTCCAGAATTTCTGCTCCAGTTAATTATGAAGTAACATTTTGCTCAGATCAGTCACATATTTTCATAGCATGTTCTGGGCCATTGTTTTTTTTTTTGTTCTCACTTCCACTTTAAGACCTTGTAATCTGATAAAATATACAGTCAGGTCTATTCTATATATCTGAGTGATTATAAAGCTCAAAGTGATACATTACTTAACATCATTATTAATAATAGATATTACCCGTGGCACTGATGGTTTAATTGCAGGATGATTATTTAGATGTTCATAAATGGATGTCAACACATTATAATCTATTTTGGATACCGAACTGGAGTTCTAATTTAGTCTGCTAGCAATTTGCATATAGTAGACCAAATTTGAGATGGGCCACTAATTATTAATGTGTTTACAATTAACTTCTTTATAAAGATGGGTAATTACTGTGTGACTTCCACAGTTCAGGGATTTTGTAATCTTTAATGGGAACACAACAGATACCCACAAAGAATGACAATTGTGGGCCTGATAGACATTTTAGACAGCTCATTGGATACTTATGACAGTTCCCCATTACCCATCTTTACATCTAGTTATCCCTCCCTCCCTCTGTCTGTCTGTCTGTCTGTCTGTCTGTCTGTCTGTCTGTCTCTGTCTCTGTCTCTGTCTCTGTCTCTGTCTCTGTCTCTGTCTCTGTCTCTGTCTCTGTCTCTGTCTGTCGTCTTTCTGTCTGTCTGTCTGTCTATCTATCTATCTATCTATCTATCTATCTATCTATCTATCTATCTATCTATCTATCTATCTATCTATCTATCATCTATCATCTATCATCTATCATCTATCATCTATCATCTATCATCTATCTATCTATCTATCTATCTATCTATCTATCTATCTATCTATCTATCTATCTATCTATCTATCTATCTCTATCTATCCATCCATCCATCCATCCATCCATCCATCCATCCATCTATCTATCTATCTATCTTCTACCCCTCTATCATCCATCCATCCATCCATCCATCCATCCATCTATTATCCTTCCATTATTATCCAGGAGGTGGCTGGATGGAGTCACTGAAGCAGTCAGCGTGAGCTTAAATGGACTCCAGAGGATGGTAGAGGACAGGAAGGCCTGGAGGAACGTTGTCCATGGCTCACGATGGGTCAAGCACGACTTCGCAACTAACAACAACAAAATTATTAAGGCTTCTCAGCTATTGACTTGAGACATTTGTGCTTTCATTATTGCTCTGTGGCTGATCTTAAGAAATGAGAACTCCATGGTTCTTAGATGGCAGTTTGCAAATAATGTCATTGATAAATTGGATGAACAAAGCTTTGTTCAATGTTCTTTCCCCGGTTCATCTGATAGGCCACCTGTTGGCCTTTAAGCATGGCAGCTTTATGGCTGCTGTATGCAAACACGTTAAACGTTGAGCATTAAAACATCCACATGCATCACTCTATAATAAATAATACATTATCCAGTTATGTGGATCCACAAAACCTAACTCCTTTAGTAGAAAACTCATAAACGCTGATAAATTCGCTCTTTGAGTCTATAAAAAGGGTTTATTCTTCCAATATAAATGTTATGAATGAACTTATGCTGAAGAGGGCATTACATCACCATTTTTGGTCACATTTCCTGGATCCCAAAATTATTTTTAATGGGAAAATGTAAGCCATCTTCTGCTCTTTTTCCAGGAATATCTTGCAGCTCTGTGGAATTTTTGAACATTTTAGGGCTCTTGCCCCCACTCCCCAATGCCTCATTTCCCATTTAGAAAAGTAAAACTTACTCAGCTATGTTCCATCAAATTGTTCAAACCACAAATTTTATTGTTAGGATCCTCGCAAGAAAGATGAACTTGTCACTCACTGTAATTGTCAGAGAAACAATCTACACAGAAGGAAGAACAACAATTTCTAGTAGAATAATCTAATCTGAAAGGAAGAACAGCAGTAACCAAGAGTTACAACTGACCAAAATGAGCAACACAAACTGTCCTCTATTGTGGACTGAAGCAATCGTTTGTGGGTGAAGCTTACACATTGTGTAGCAAAATTTTGTTTAAAGTGTAGGAAAATTTTTGCTTAAAGTGTAGGAACTTAGCACCCACCCTAGAAAAATGAAATATTCTATGAAATATTAAAAAGGCAGAATATTATATTTCCCTGGATGAGAAATGGAGAAACATGTTTTTTTTAGGCAGGAAACAGACTTACTCTTAAAAGCCCTTACCCTCCTCAATAGTCCTTAGCAGGTGTAGATGTAGATGTAGATAAATTTATTTATAGGCCGCCCTTTTCCCTGAGGGGACTCAGGGCGGCTTACAGCGTATAGGGAAGGGAGTACACACAATGACATATAAAGACAGTACGTAATTAAAAATAAAAGCAACATTCATTCATCATTCGGGAGGGGACGGATTATAATCTTTAACCCCAGGCCTGGCGGGATAGCCAGATCTTGAGGGCTGTGCGGAAGGTCTGGAGGGTGGTGAGGGTACGAATCTCCATGGGGAAATCGTTCCAAAGGGTTGGAGCTACTACTGAAAAGGCTCTCCTCCGCGTAGTTGCCAGTCGACACTGACTGGCGGATGGGACTCGGAGGAGGCCTAATCTGTGTGATCTAATAGGTCGCAAGGAGGTAATTGGCAGGAGGCGGTCTCTCAAGTACCCTCTCAAGGTGTCCGCAACTTAAGAGATAAAGGGATAGCTAGGTCTATTCATAGGCAAATGCCCTCCACCCAAGATCCAAAGGTAGGATTAGCCCTCTATCCATCTCACCACATGGCACCTGGGAAGATTACATCACCCAGCAAGGCTCAACCAAGCCTGGGACTTAGGAAAGCCTACAGAGTTGCCCCTGCATGGCCCCATGGGAGTCTGACAACCAATCAGAATCCAAGCTCAATTTCAAAAGCCCAGAGTGGGCATAAAATCTAGGCAGTCTCAGCTCTCTTCCCTTTCTTTTGACCAGGATCTCAAACCATGTGGTCCTGTCCGCCATTAAACTATCTTTCCAAGCAATAGCAATAGCAATAGCAGTTAGACTTATATACCGCTTCATAGGGCTTTCAGCCCTCTCTAAGCAGTTCAGCATATCGCCCCCACAGTCTGGGTCCTCATTTCACCCACCTCGGAAGGATGGAAGGCTGAGTCAACCCTGAGCCGGTGAGATTTGAACAGCTAAACTGCAGAACTGCAGTCAGCTCAAGTAGCCTGCAGTGCTGCATTTAACCACTGCACCACCTCGGCTCTCTCAAGCAACGTCCATGAATCCAGTGTCTTTTTCCTGACTTGGAACTGAACCCAGAAGGACATTTCTTCCAACAAGAAGTTTATCTTGATGATTTAGCAAGGCAAACAAAAGCTACCAGAATGCTTTGGACATTGAGATGGAAGAGTGGTAGTAAACCGGTGGTGAATATTCCTGTAGAAATGGCATTGCGGAAGAACATAGCTGGTGGTTTCTATGGTGCACATATTCACAGAGGCAATATAGGACTTTTCCTTATATTTCCTTTCCAGGGCAGCTGTGGGATCATGCATTAGTCATGGCATCACTGATAGCTGTGAGCAACAGAACATTTCTGCAACTATGGTCATTATGAGACTCTGTCTTTAGGCTAAAAGCTACATTTCAGACAGGGTATTTACAACTATAAATAAACTGATTTTATAGTGGTATTTTTTATCTCCTGGGGGAAACTATATTTCTTTCAAGTAGAGAAGCGTCTCTCAGATACCATCCTCGTGCCTTTTGCTCAAAGTAAGATTCCCAAATTCCTGGAGAGAAATCAAGATTAAGAGTAGAAGTAGTATAAAATGGATACGAAGTTCCAGGCTATAAAATTCTTTACTGCTCATTTGCAAAGCTCTAAGGATTTCAGCCTTCTATTGACTCCATCCCTTGGATGTAAGCTAACATCGCCTGTATCAATCTTAGGATAATTTATTAGTCCCAGGTAGTCCTTGTGTCTTAAAAGGTGTAGAACAGTGGTGGGGTTCAGCCGGTTCGCACCTATTTGGGAGAACCGGTTGTTAACTTTCTAAACAGTTCAGAGAACCAGTTGTTGGAAGAAATGTCCTTTTTGTTTTTCCCCACTTTGCAGGGCTAATCCTGTAAGGAAGGCAGGAAGGAAACATTCTGGTGTTTCTAGCCTAATCTTTATTGCCCTGTTTACAGAAACTGCCTCTCCGGTTAACCCTTATTACATTGTAACAGGCAACGTGAAGCGCCCATCGATGTGAGTGACAATGAATTGGCCACACCCACCCACTCACATGACCACTGTGCCCCACCTACCTAGCTGGTCATTAGGACAGAGAACCGGTTAAATTATTTGAATCCCACCATTGGTGTAGAAGATTAGATACGGAAAAGCCCCTTGGCTTGAATTTCACAATAGAGGGAGGTGTTTCTGTTGCAGAAAAGTTGTTGTTGTTTTTTTTTTAAAAAAAATATTGTTATATTTTCCAAAAGTGGCTTGAAGTGCTGTGTCCATCAACAGGTCTTTCGTCAAAAAGGGCTTTGCGATGTTGTTGTTACATTCATGTGAAAATTATGTGCGAGAAACTTCTTTTTAAAAAAGTGCTTGGTGTTTTTTTTGCACCAGGTGATTCAATGACAGCATCCTCCTGTCTCCAGAAGGACTGTTTTTGCAAGATGCATCTCTAGTCCATATCTTCTCCAAGGGATGTTGATTTGGGGCAACGTTGTGATGAAAGAAATGTCCTTCTGGGTTCAGCTCCAAGGGGGAAAAAGACACTGGAGACATGGAGGCTGCTTGGAAAGATGGTTTATTGTTGGACAGGGCCACATGGCTTGAGCCCTGAACAGAAAAGGTGATCACAAGCTTAATGTTGGTGGAGAAGAAGAGAAGGGCTGAGGGAGGGGCTTGCTAGGCTTTTTATAACCTGTTTAGTCCCACCTCTCTGTTTCCTGTTCCTGTGTAAGAAATGTATTCTGATTGGTTGTCAGACTCCCATGGGGCCATGCAGGGGCTACTCTCTAGGCTGTGTTTTGAATCCAGGTATGGATGAGGTCTCAGATGCCATGTGGAGAGTTGAGTAACGTGCCAATATCCCTTCCCCCTGCAGCTGCAGTGGAGAAGTCTTTATTATGTAAAGTGGGCTAGCCTGGCCTTCTCAATGGCCTATTGACAAAGTGGGGATGGGCAGGAAGCTACAGGCAACTATTCTGCCTTTCAAAGCATGTTTCTTTCTTTTCACATCCAGAAAAATATTCTGCCTTTTCAATATTTCCTAGGATATTTCATTTTTCTGGGAGAGGGCTGGATGATAACTTCCCACAGTTGAATAGGAATACAGTTGTAAAACGAAATTGATTTAAAACAGTAAGGGAAAATAGGAACCTGGAGGGAAGAAGAGATTTGCATGTGGACACTACAACATGCCTTTGGATATTATTTTGGTGTAAATTCAATTTACCCCTTTCGCTCCTCTTTATTCCCTAGGAGAGGGGCCATTCACCGTTCCACCTGTGGCTTTACTCCCAAGTGGGCCCTTGTTCATTAGCTGTTCCCTTTGTCTTGCAACTCTGTGCATGCGCCCACTAGGAACAGGCTCCAGCTGTTCTTCTGCCCCACTGATGCCTGACTCCGAAGGAAGCTGATAACTTTCAGACGGCCCTGGCCCCCTCTCTGCCTCCAACACAGAGCCCTCATCGGAGCCTTCCCCAGATTCCAAGACTGGCCCAGGTTCCTCCCCAACTTCCTCACTGTCTGAGTCTGCCACCAGCTCTGCTGGTGGGCCACAACAGGTATCTTAATTTTTTTGTTCGTACACAAATGTCCTAGCATATTTATCCCAGGAGAAGCCAAGCATTTCGGTTTTGTAGGCCCAAGGAGAAGTAAAACAAAAGCGTACCTTTCTCCCTTCCTGATTAGGTTTTTTCCCCCTTTTCTCACTTATTTTCAGTTACTTTCCTTCAAATTGCTAAGCTTAGCAGTAGGGAAACAGTTGCTCCCTGTAGCTGAGTATTAAAGATAAACAAAATGAGACCTTCTCTGAGAACCAAGCTAAATGCTTACAATAAGTAGTTAATTAACTAAACTGGATCCCTGTTGATTTCATCTGCTTATTAGCTCCCAGGAAATAATAGGCACATTTAAAAGTCTGCGGAATGGATAACAGGGAAGAATTTAGGTTGAATACTACTAAAAGATGGTTGGTTCTTTGTGGCTTGAACTTCACAGACATTGCGAGTTACCTGTTGAACAGCCTTCAAAGACTAAGACATCACCATAGGCAAAAAGTACATAAATCTGTAGGATCGAGGAAGGCAGCTACTATTAATCAATCAGTAGTGGCTTGTCACATGTCCTCTGTGTGGAGTTGCAAGAACATGAGAACCTGGACGATGACTCATCTTCAGTTTTTCTCTTATCGTTGAAAAGTTCTTGATTTGTAGTCACACACACACACACACACACACACACACACACACACACACACAGGTTCTACCAGTGCTGGTGAGCTGAGCTGTTTTTTTTTCCAGCTCAGCTGAGGAGCAGCAATCTGCTCTGCTTCACAAATCTATGATACTTGCTGGTTCTCCAAACTACTCAAAATTTCCGCTACCGGTTCACCCGAACCAGTCCGAAACGGCTGAATAACATCTCTGAACACGTGGAAAAGAATGCCAGCTGTCCAGCTTCCTTTGAAGTCACTAAGACTGCAGGTAGAAACCACTGAAAAACTATTCAGGTCAGCTTCCACTACCCCACAAGGGTTGGGCAAGATCCTTGAAGTGACAGCCTCTTATTTTAGGTTCCAGGAAGGAACCTTTAAATCTAGCGGAGTAGTACATAAAACAATCTGGGGAACTCCAAGAGGAATGATCAACTCTTATTTATAGCGAGCTCATGAAGGCAGAGTCTCTTTGAATGATCTGAAAAGCTTCTTCCCAGATTTCTCTTCGCTTGAGCTAAATAGCTGTTGATGACCTCAGCTGCCACCTCACGTGACCTCTGTCTCTTGATGGCTTATCTCTCGTTCTCATCCTTTCCTTTTTCGGCCTTTCCACAATCATTCACACAGCACCGGGAGTCGAGGTGCGCCTTTATTCTCAGATTCTGTAGCAACAGTAGAGGGGAGAATAACTAGCTCTTTTATAACTGAGGATCTGAGCTGTCATTTTTTTTTTTGGAGACTCCTCTGAAATTTCCCCTTAGGGTTGAAATTGATTGCCGTTTCATCCCAAGCCAAATCATCGCCGTCAAATAAAATCAAATAAAACCCAGAGTGCTCCCGTTTCCCCCCCCCACAGTGTTGGGAACAGCTGTATTTGCATAGCACGTTAAGCCTAAAAGTACTGCTTTTGAGTGCCCACCCCATATTCTAATCATGTGTGGTTCATTAATTGCAATCTAAGCCTTGATGTTTGGATTGCTGCCAATTTAGATTTAGAGACACTGGATTTTGTTGTTGTTGTTGTTTTTTTAACAAAGAAGAGATAAATAATTTCAAAAGCAGCATCTGCAAGCCGTTTTGTTTTGATACCTAATAAATCCTCCCTCTCTCTCTCTCTCTTCCTCTGCACATACACATGGCGTATGTAAATAAAGATAAGAGATAGATTATTCCATATCTTTGGATATTGGAGGAAAAGTCCTCCTTTCCACCTTCAAAATCCAAATATCCTTCATATATTGGATTGTTCCTTATGACTCACAAGTTCTTACTTGACAGTTCAGCATCGGATCTATACGGCTTAAAGTTTGAGGACAGGAGATGTTGCTGAAAGCAGATATTCCACCCTGACAGATAAACGGGGTAAGACAGATAAACGGGGTAAGTTAGTTTCTAAATTACTGCATCATAGTCTGTATATCTTTAAATAAGACCAAAAAGCGAATTAGTATAAAGTAGGTTGAACCAAGGGTGGGCTTCAAAATTTGTCTTATTTGTTTTCTTATAAATAAACACAATGCAGAGAAGGCCTAAAAGGAAGCATATCTGACACCCATTCAAGGACATTTTTGTACGCTTAGTGAACGAGGTGCAAATACTGTAGCCATGATGGAAAACTTATGGCACGCAGGCCCAAAGTGACACACGAAGCCATGTTGCCTTGTCTGCTTGTCTTCTGGGTTTCTGGCATGCGTGCGGGATGATCAGCTGTCTTTCGCGTGTGCGGCAGTGCCAAAATGGACTGTGCATGTATGCCGGCCAGCTGATCATCCGACATGCATTCGCGCTAGAACCCGGAAGTGTGGCTTTTCCAAAGCGCGGCCCGGACGAGTATGTGTGCGACGTTTCTGAGCGAACTTTTTGGCGCTCAGTCGATGCAGAAAGGTCTTGCCCTCACTGTAGTATAGGATACAGTTTCAGTTGTGGTACCTACATCAGAGGTGGGTTCCTACCGATTCGGACTGGTTCAGCCAGTGGTGGGTTTCAAATTTTTTTAGAACCTCTTCTGTAGGTGTGGCCTACTATGTGGGAGTGGCTTGCTGGCCATGTGACTGGGTGGGAGTGGCTTGCCAACCAAGTGACTGAGTGGGAGTGGTTTGGCAGTCATGTGACTGGGTGGGTGTGACCAACTGGTAAAATGTGGTGAAATTCACTTAACAATGCTCTTGCTTAGCAACCAAAATGTTGGCTCAGAAACTCTGGCATTTGAAGCACACAAGTCTTAAAGCTGTCAAGTTACAAGACCCTTGCACCCCTAACCCTTTAGAAAAAAAACCCCAGGGGTGTTCAAACTTGACAGCTTTAAGACTTGTGGACTTCAATTCCCAGAATTCCTCCTCTCGCTCTTCATCTTGATGATATGCGGACAGGCGGGGGAGGGAGCTGGAACCGGTTCTAAACGGCACTGTAGATTTGTGGAACCTCTTCTATAGAAGAGGTGAGAACTGGCAGGGACCCAGCCCTGGGTTTAGCCGAATAGGTAGTAACTCGGCCAGACACGTGACCATACCGGTTCAGTCCTGGGTGCAGCCATCTTTATTTTCTATTCTGCACATGTGCAGAACAATCTTCATTGAAAAAAATGTATGTTTTTCCTTTTTTAATAGTGTGCACATGCCAGTCCCAGAGAGATGCCAGAGATGGGCTGTTTTTTTTTGAAAAAAATGAGGTGTTTTTGCCTTCCCTCAGCCTCCAGAAGCACTCTGCAGGCTTTAGCAGGGCTGGGGGAAAGGGAGAAACGCACCCATTTTTGCAAAAAGTGGGTGAAAAATGGGCCATTTGTTTGCAAAAAAACGGAGGCGTTTTTGCCTTTCCCAGCCTTGAGAAGCACTATGCAGGCTTCAGCAGGGCTGGGGAAAGACAAAAATCCCTCCATTTTTGTGAAAAACACCCCATTTTCCACCCATTTTCTGCAAAAATGGGGGCATTTTTGCCTTCCCTCAGCCCTGCTGAAGTCTCTGTAGCCCCCCCCTTTTCGCTATCGTTTTAGTGAGCATGGCTTGGTGAGGGGGTCATGTGACTGAGTGTGTGTGAGTGATGTCAAGTTGGCCACGCCCACTCAGTCACAAGCCCCCATCTAGCCACGCCCACTAAACTGGTAGTAAAAAATTTTTTTAAGCCCACTCCTGACCTACATGCCTTTAAAAAAAAAATTCGGTATAGACTCAAAATACAACAAACAGCTCTCGGGAAGAGCCTCGTTAAAAATTAAGCCCTACAGAAAGCTTGCAGCAAAGTCAAACAGCCTTCAGATTGATTCAGTAAAATCCCTTGGTGGGGAGAAAGGAGCATGCATAATTAACAGTAGGGGAGGGGGGGAGTGATCTTACAAGAAGCTCACACTTAAGATCCATTCATATCCCCTTTCAAATCTATTTTTTAAAGATTGACCCATTCAGCTGGAAGCATGAACTTTGTCTGCGGAAGGTCCAAGTTCACCCCTTGAATAGCTGTGGCCAAACTCGAGCAGCATGCCGAAGTACATCCCCCCTACCTGTATTCTTTGAGATTAGCTGCAAGCCATAATAGACTCTTGACATGGATTAATGGCGCTTCGCCCCTTGTGCGACCCAGGGTCTCCTGGAGCTAGTGATTAATAAAAGGCCCGGCTCTCAAGATGTAATAATAGAAACAATAAGCAGATATCTTCTTTTAAAGGGCAGCCCTATTGACAGCAATTACCCACGTGGAAGCAAGCCTCCTGGGGATGCGTGTCTGTCAAAGGAATTACCAATCTATCATGAAAATCTTCACTAGCTCTAAACCGTTTGAGTGAGATTCTCCACTCAAAATCTCTCAAGAGATTCTCAGTCATCCAGGTCAGGGTTGTCCCAAAGGTGCTTTTTTTCAGGAGGCAACAGGACTTTCTGGTTTTTCTTTGAAGGCGTTTCACTTCTCATCCAAGAAGCTTCTTCAGCTCTGACAGGATAGTGGGGAATGGAAGGGTTTATAGTCCTTGAAGACGGCTGGTCATTTGCATTCTTCTAGAGAGTCGTTGTGGCCACTTGGATGTTTATCTCTGTCCTCAGGGTCACCTGAGTGGTACTCCTGGTTCCTGTAGTCTGCATTTTTTTCCTCTGGAAATCCACTCCTCCTCCCACACCATTCCAAGGGTGTTCATCCCAAATTGTATAGCTAAAAGTCTATATGTCAGTCATCCAGGTCATGGTTGTCCCAAAGGTGCTTTTTTCAGGAGGCAACTAGACTTTCTTTGAAGACGTTTCGCTTCTCATCCAAGAAGCTTCTTCAGTTCTGACTGCATGGTGGGGAATGGAAGGATTGATATTCCTTGCAGAAAGCTGGTCATTTGCATCCTTTTAGAGGGTCATTGAATCTTGGAGGTTTATCTCTGTCCTCAGGGTCACCTAAGTGGTTCCTGTAGTCTGCAATTTTTCCCTCTGGAAATCTATTCCTCCTCCCACACCATTCAAAGGATGTACAATACAATACAATACAATACAATACAATACAATACAATACAATACAATACAATACAATACAATACAATACAATACAATACAATACAATACAATACAATACAATACAATACAATACAATACAATACAATACAATACAATACAACACAACACAACACAACACAACACAACACAACACAACACAACACAATAGCAGAGTTGGAAGGGACATTGGAGGTCTTCTAGTCCAACCCCCTGCTTAGGCAGGAAACCATACACCGCTTCAGACAAATGGCTATCCAACATCTTTTTAAAGACCTCCAGTGTTGGGGCATTCACAACTTCTGGAGGCAAGTTGTTCCACTGATTCGTTGTTCTAACTGTCAGGAAATTTCTCCTTAGTTCTAAATTGCTTCTCTCCTTGATTAGTTTCCACCCATTGCTTCTTGTCCTGCCCTCAGGTGCTTTGGAGAATAGTTTGACTCCCTCTTCTTTGGGGCAGCCCCTGAGATATTGGAAGACTGCTATCATGTCTCCCCTAGTCTTTCTTTTCATTAAACTAGACATACCCAGTTCCTGCAACCATTCTTCATATACTTTAGACTCCAGTCCCCTAAATCCTCTTTGTTGCTCTTCTCTGCACTTTTTCTAGAGTCTCCACATCTTTTCTACATCGTGGCAACCAAAACTGAATGCAGTATTCCAAGTGTGGCCTTACCAATGCATTATAAAGTGGTATTGAAGTGGTATGTTCATCAGAGCTGAGATTCACTTATCTTCCCTAACAGTTTGCAAACGTGAGCTTGCATATATTTATTCTTTTACTCGTTGGTAAGGAGCTAAATGTGATTAAGCAAAAGTACCTTCTCTGTTTCACCTGACCTTGAATGACTTTCTGGTACCCATCAGTTAATTAATTAATTGAAGAGTGCTTTGCACGCTCCTTATTCGATTATCTGGATCTTATTGGGGAACAGAAGTGTACTGCAAATAGCAATGTAATTCTTGCCATTTTCAAGGGTCATTATGTTTGAGGTTTCCATTGATACACATTACATACAGATTGTTATTTGAAAGGGACCTTGTAGGTCTTCTAGTCCACCCACCCAAGCAGATCTTACACCATCTTTGACAGATGGCAGTCCAGTCTCTTCTTCAAAGCCTCCAGCGATGACTCTCCCACAACTTCTAAAGGCAACTTCTGTTCCATTGGTTGATTGTTCTCCCTGTCAGAAAATTCCTCCTTATTTCCAGGTTGAATCTCTCCTTGTTCAGTTTCCATCCATTATTCCTTGTCTGGCCTCCAGGTGCCTTGGAAAATAGCTCGACCCCCTCCTCTTTGTGGCAGCCCCTCAAATATTGGGACACTATTATCAAATCTCCCCTGGTCCTTCTCTAGCCATGCCCAGTTCATGCAACCGTTCTTCATATGTTTTAACCTCCTAATTATCTTGGTTGCTCTTCTCTGCACTCTTTCTAGAGTCTCAACATCTTTTTAATAGTGTGGGGACCAAAACTGGATGCAGTATTCCAAGTGCGGCCTTACTAAGGCTTTGCTTCACTCCTAGGCTTGCCTCAAGTTTTGTTGTTGTTGTTGTTGTTGTTGTTGTTGTTA
>NW_028261392.1:6677232-6764732 GCF_051295495.1 Thamnophis sirtalis
TAATGAAGCAAATACTCCACGTGCTTTTTATGCACAGAGGAATTACAGTTTCAGTTGTGCTATTGTGGGTCTTTAGTGAGCAAAGATCATGAATCAGAAAGAATGTCATCTGGGGAGAAGACAGTACAACACCTTTTGAAAGGAACCCCCCCCCCCAATGAATCAGTATTACATATAGGATATTAGAAGGACTACCCATGAGATAATGTTGTCTTATGTTGTATTTCTTACTGTGTTTAATGGCATTGAAAAAAAGAAGGATTTAGGTTCTTTACTATATTGTATCTTTTGTAGATAGGCAGACTTCACTAAGGCTGTGAATGTAGAACTTTAGGAGTAATATTTTCCTTGTTGTTCCTGTGCCTAAGAAACTAAAAAAAATAACATGTTCTCCCATGTGAAGTTTTGATGGAATGTCTAACAAACCACTGAGCATGTGGAGAAAGAACATGGCAATGGTGGGATTCAGCTGGTTCGGGCCAGTTCAGGAGAATCAGATGCTAATTTGCTGGCTGGCTCCATCCCTTCCTGCCCTGTCCCTTCCAGGAGTCACCCTGCACCCCATTTTGGCTTTCAGGAGGCTGTAGGGAGGCCTATTTGGACCAAAACGAGGCGTGGGGAGGGTGGCATGACCTCTGTGGCCTGTTTTTGTTCTCAGGGGGGTGCAGGATGCTGAGTGTTGCTTGTCACACCCCCTGCTTACACCCACCATGCCCATTCCCACCCAGCCGGTCATTAGGGCAGAGAACTAGTAGTTACATTATTTGAATCCCACCGCTGGAACATGGCTGGTGATAGTCACACCATTACAGAGAACCATTCTGAGTCTACACTAACAGAATTATCCAAGTCTGAAGGCACAAACTTTACATTATCACTTTTAACTGCTATATCCAATAGGAGGCATTGTTCCTAAGTTTCTTCCTCTGGTTCTTCAGCCACTGGGCCTCTGCCTCTCTCAGCTGATTGTTTCACAGGCAGCATGCCTTTCCTTCTTCCCCCAAGGCCACCCACACCTTCATTACAATTGGAGACAGAAGCTGTCCAGGTTTGCAGTGAGTCTCGTAAATGTAAATAATGAATTTACCCCGTGCGGTCACTGAAATGTTGAAGAATCCATGCCAATGAATTTGGAGCTCCACCAATGTGTCAGGCATTAGATACAATTAAATAAATTAGGATGTTTGCAGGTTGACATTTGTTGAGCACGACTTGCATTTCAACCTCTCAGGAGGTTGATTCACTCTTTATGATCGTTCATTTTTGAAACACTGCATCCTTGTACTTTTGTAATCACTTCTGCTGTCAGTCTTTATCAATCGGACAGATCTATAGAACTGCGTGTCTCTTAACCTTGATTAAAGAAGGGGAAAAATTTATCTGCACGTGGGGGAAATAATTCCTTCTTTTTGGGGCTGTTGGTCTGAGTTCCGAGCTTGGCAATTTGGTTGCAAGCATTTTGTCACCATTCGAGGAAACATTGTCAGTGTGCTTTGAGTTGTGCTTGTCTATCCAAACACTGGCCTTTAAATGTCTTTTTATGTGATGCAAATTAGTGTGGGTGTTCAGCTACTTCTGAGTCATGTCTGATTTTGGACTGTTTGATTGCTCGGTAACAACAGCCATCCAATCAAACAATCCAAAATCCAGATCATGACTCAGAAGTAACTGGACAAACAGACGAGCACAATTTAAAGCACACTGACAGTGCCACCTCAAATGGTGAGAAAACATTTGCAAACAAATTGCCAAGCTCAGACCAACAGCCCAACTACCCACCCGAGCTACTAACACTCAAATACATTTCATCCTTATTATTATTTGTCAGTTTTGGCTATGAGTAGTGTGTATGAGTAGTATGAGTATGGCTATGAGTAGTATGAGTATGGACATGGTGGCTCAGTGACTAAGAAGCTGAGCTTGTCGATCAGAAAGGTTGTCAGTTAGGCGGTTTGAATCCCTAGGGCCACATAATGGAGTGAGCTCCCGTTACTTGTCTCAGCTTCTGCCAACCTAGCAGTTTGAAAACACATTAAAAAAAATGCAAGTAGAAAAATAGGGACCACCTTTGGTGGGAAGGTAACAGCGTTCCATGAGCCTTCTGCATTTAGTCATGCTGGCCACATGACCACGGAGATGTCTTCGGACACCGTTGGCTCTTCAGCTTTGAAACAGAGATAAGCACCACCCCCTAGAGTCAGGAACAACTAGCTCATATGTGCAAGGGGAACCTTTACCTTTACCTTAGTGTTACAGGTTGCAAAACTGAATATTTGGACTGGGTATCTTTGCATGGCAGCAACTTTTTAACAAATCATCAGATTATCAGAGTTGATGTCAACAAGCGTAACACAAAGAAAGAGAAACTTTGTTGTCACTTCATTGCAAAGAAACGTCTATTTAGGTGTCTTAGGGAACAGCATGTAATCTTACTTGTACTAGTATCCATTTGTGATAGGTTAAGGTTAAGGTTAAGGTTAAGGTTAAGGTTTATTGTATTTATATGCCGCCCTATTCCCGGAGGGACTCAGGGCGGCTAACAAACCCAAGGGGGTGGGGGTTAAACAAAAAGGAAATACAACAAACAAGGTACAAGAGAATTTAAAAAGACAGTCAACAGTCACACGATTCGAGAGGGGAAGGGAACTCGTCAACCCCAGGCCTGCCGGCACAGCCAGGTTTTAACGGCTTTGCGGAAAGCCTGGAGAGAGGTGAGGGTCCGAATCTCTGTGGGGAGTTCATTCCAAAGGGCCGGAGCAGCCACAGAGAAGGCCCTCCTCTGGGTAGTAGCCAGATGACATTGGCCAGTAGATGGAACCCAGAGGAGGCCTAATCTGTGGGATCTAATGGGCCTTTGGGAGGTAATTGGCAGCAGGCGGTCTCTCAAGTACCCAGGTCCAATACCATGAAGGGCTTTATAAGTGACGACTAGCACCTTGAAGCGTATCCGGAGACCAATCGGTAGCCAGTGCAGCTCGTGGAGGATAGGTGTAACGTGGGTGTACCGAGGTGCACCCACAATCGCTCACATGGCTGCATTCTAGACGAGCTGAAGTCTCTGAATGCTCTTCAAGGGCTGCCCCATGTAGAGTGATAAACTTTGCACACATTCAACTGTCTAAATCAGTGGTAGTCAACCTGGTCCCTACAGCCCACTAGTGGGCATTCCAGCTTTCATGGTGGGCAGTAGGGATTTGCTGTAACTCTGCTTTATAAATTTTATAAAATAAAGTTACTTCCCTACTTTATAAATCACCATCACTGTGGAACCGATGGGCGGTTAGAAAATGTTACTACTAACAGAAATACAAAAGTGGGCGGTAAGTATAAAAAGGTTGACTACCCCTGGTCTAAATCTTAAAATGGAAGTTTCTACCCTAATTCTGAAATTATTTCCCCCCCCCCACTTTAAATGTATACTACAGCACAAAGACTGTGATTTTCCTTGTGCCACTTATTACTTTTATTGAACATACTGTCCGACCTGAAGAATTGTTCTCAAAACTTGTCAATTTTATAAGAGTGGGTGATTTCTAACAATGCTTTTATCCAGCTGATGTTTTTAATTTCCTTATTCCACAGGAATAAGGTAGTTGCAATCATTTTATGAATAGGCCAATTTTCTCAGGTCAATTTCACTTGCAAATTCAATAGGCAAAACAGCTTGGTGAAATCACTTTTTGAACACCTGTGGTTTTTTTTATATGTGTGCCAGTTTGCTGACACAATCCATTTCTGGAAAACCACTGGAACTATGCCCAAGGTTTAGGTTATGCACACTATATTGAAAAGGTTTTTTTTTAAAAAAAAATCTGTGCATTTGCACCGTAATAATGTAAGTAGGAGCACAGTTTTGGGAAAACATATTTTGTTTTGTTTTGTTTATATTGAAGTCATTTATTTTTTTTAACCCAAATTCAGGAGTTTTTCTGACTCTTTATGAACTTTGGCTGCTTTATAAATGAAAAGAAGACAATATATAGCGAAGGAAGTACATAAAGGGAACCTGGCCAATTGAGAGAACAATGCACCCAGCCACTCAGCAAACATAACCAGGCAACGTTTTAGAAGACAATTCTCTGAAAGTTACATAGAAAAATTGTAAACAGATGGTCACTTTTTTTACAGAGGCACTTTTGAGAGCCTTTTAACAAACTGCATCACGGTTTGGTTTGGTGGCAGCAGTGCCTCAGAGAGAAAGTCCATACAGAGAGTGGTGAGGACAGCAGAGAAGATTATAGGAAGCTCGCGTCTTGTTATTCAGGATACTGCTTATAAGCACTATGTGCAATTCTATTCTATTCTATCCTATCCTATCCTATCCTATCCCATCCCATCCCATCCCATCCCATCCCATCCCATCCCATCCCATCCCATCCCATCCCATCCCATTCTACTCTACTCTACTCTACTCTACTCTACTCTACTCTACTCTACTCCATTCCAGTCCGTTCCGTTCTATTATATTCATTTAATTTATATCCTGTATATCTTTCAGAGGCACAAACTACCATGCATTAAATCTCCATAGCTGCAATCTTGTAAGGTAGGAGAGTTGAAATAATAAGTGAATTAAAGAGATGTGATGTGCTCCTGTGCTTGTGCTTCAGTTTGCCTAAACCTAGTCAGTTATACCTGAATCACTTTGGCTCAGATGCTTTGATTCACTTACATTTATTCAGGATCTGTGCTACATCAACACATTGCCTTTCCCTCCAAAGAATTGAAAGTGTTATCAGGTCAAACTCTCTGCTCCTTCCAGGAATCCTGATTAAAGCATCTCCAACAGTGATAACCTTCTGTTAACTTTCTGCCTGCACTACTGAAAGGAAGGCCACTATAGTTATGAATAAGGGATTTCTACTTTTTACTGTTATGAATTTGCCAGGTTTGTAACTTAAACCTGTTACTCCATGTCCTGCTTTCTGGAATGAGACTGAGAAGATCTATACACCTTCTGGGGTATTTGAAGAAAACGGTCACATCTCCTCTTATCCGTCTTATCTCAAGCTTAAATATTTCCACTTCCTCCAATCCCTTTCCATAGAACTTGCTTCTGTTCCTTCAATCATGCCTTTTGTAATTCTTTTGAAACTGACCCAGTTTCCCGAAATCCATTTTTAAAAAGTGAAATGGCTAAACTTGGACTGATGCAAAATAAAATGGAGCTATCATTTCCTGTGATTTAGGGGAAAAAAAAGAACTTCTGCTGATCCAATCGAAAATTTAATTTGCTTTTTTTTTTAGTCACCACGACATATAGTGAACTCCTATTAAGCTGCCTGTGTGATCAGTTACAATTCCCAAATCTTTTCCCTGCATATTGTTACCAAGTCAACTAATTCCCATCCTATTCCATTCATTTTTCCTCCAGGTTAAAAAAACAAACAACGGTGTATGTTCTTTATTATATTTCATTCTGTGCACTTCTGCTTGTTCCTCAAACCCTTCAAAATCATTTTCAATTGTGTTTCTATTTTCTAAAATGCCGTTGTTCTGTCCCCACTACACGTTTGTCTGAGTGCAGCTCGACATGCAGTGAAATCCACCTATCCTCCAATAAAACAGACTGTGTGTGTAGATCTGAATGCTTTATTGAAAGAACAGGATAGGGTGAAACTGGGGAAAATAGGGATACATACAATATAGCAATAGCAGTTAGACTTATATACCGCTTCATAGGGCTTTCAGCCCTCTCTAAGTGGTTTACAGAGTCAGCATATCGCCCCCAACAACAATCCGGGTCCTCATTTTACCCACCTCGGAAGGATGGAAGGCTGAGTCAACCTTGAGCCGGTGAGATTTGAACAGCCGAACTGCAGAACTGCAGTCAGCTGAAGTAGCCTGCAGTGCTGCATTTAACCACGGCACCACCTCAGCTCTGAGAACCAAGTACAAGATAGATAGTATTAAGTTACTGCCGAACATAACCATGAATAAATACAAGCAATTTAAATATCACCACCATTAAAACCATCTTTCCAAGCAGCCACCATGTTTCCAGTGTCTTTTCCCCCACTTGGAATTGAATCCAGATGGACATTTCTTCCAAAAGTACCGAGGTACCACTGTTTTGGAAAATATTTCCTATAGTAATAGGACACTGTCTTTAAACAGATGTCCTTCTCTCTTTGTAAGAACTATTGTGTTGAATAAGGAAATCATACAGAGAAACAAGAAAAAAAAAAGTATTTCTAATTATGTATCTGAGTTTGGAGATACAAATATCACATGGCCTGTTCTAGATAAAACTGAGCCAGCTACTCATTAGTCAGAATTTCTTTAGTTCTGCTCTGATACTGTTCCAATTGCCCCAAGGAAATCTTACAGATAGCGAATTTACATCATAATTTTATGTCTGAACTTGGAGGTATGGCTCACTCATGCATGCTGTGATTTTTCAATTCATCTTCCTAGGACTATTTCTCTCCTATTTTATCTTTTATAAACTCATCCTTGTACAGCTTTTCCAATTATCAGAGTTTCTTTGCACAACTAAGTTATCTGTGTTCTGACCCGAATAAGACTAAAGATCCCCATCTTCCCTCAAACATAAATCTATGCCAGATTTATTTTTACTTTATTTTTAATGGTGCACACATGCCAGCAAACAATAACAACCTCCTTTTTAAATTTTTGGATACTGTATTTCCTTTCTGTGCATCTCTGGGGTTAAAAATCTAGTCTAGTCTGAAGTTTATTTTGAAACACTTGAGAAAAATGTACCCTCATTTTCCTGCACCAGAAATTCCTCATTCAGTTCTTCAATTTTCTTCCTCCTTGCTTTTCTTCTCTTTTTAGTATTTTATAAAGTGTCTTGAATGGTTTCTGTGTGAATCAACTATCATATTTTTCAGAGTATAAAAGACGCATCGGAGTATAAGACGCATCTTAGTTTTAGGGGAGGAAAATAGAAAAAAACAATTCTGCCTACCAGGTATTCGTTTTTATTCCCATATCACCAGAAAAGCAAGCAAACACAATAGTATAATAAAATGACTTTTTTGCCACTTTTTTCCTTTCCCCAGGTAGAAAATCTTAATAAGCTTAACTAAATGCCTGGGCATTCAGCCAAAAGTACTTCACAGCTTGTAAAATGTAACAAAGCTGAATCAACAAACCAGCCCAGCGCTTGCCTGAAGGAAACCATTGAGAAAACTCAGATAGCAGAGAGGAAAAATCTTGCCTTGCCCTTAAAGGGATTATCCCCAAAAGAATAGAAATCACATAGTCACAGGAACTCTCTGCCTTGCCCTTGAGATGATTCTCTCCCCAAAATATAAACTGGACAAAAGAAGTACCTCTTAAGGCAGTCTTCAAATCTTTCATTGTAGGCTTCTCCCAGCTGGAATGAACCAGGAAAATTGTCCAACAGTATGCTGCAGTAAAAATATTTGAAACTGTTTTTCAGCCCTAATGAGATGCTAACGAGTAAAGCGATCTACCAATCTTCCATGCTTTGCCTGAAAGGGAAGATTGCTTCACTTCTTAGCACCTCATTAGGGCTGGAAAAAAAAGCTTCCAAAAAGCTACATTTGGAGTATAACACGCACCCAAATTTCCACACTTTTTTAGGGTGGGGGGAAGGCACTTCTTATACTCCAAAAAGTACTGTATATATGACTTGTAAACATATATACGAGTCGATTAAACAAATCAGTTCATCACATGGATTTTCAAGTCTCTTTTTTGATAGCAAAACCTTGACTTCGTTGCACTTCGTTGAACAAAAACCTTGCCTATTAATTCATGGAACAAGAGAATTGGTCGCATAGTCAACCAATATTGTGGCTTTGTGAGATCACTGGGTTATGTTCTGTGTGAGAGAGGTAGCAATAGCATTTAGACTTATATACCACTTCACAGTGCCTTACAGGGCCAGCGTACCTTCGAGACCGCCTACTGCCACATATCTCCCAATGGCCAGTAAGATCCCACAGATTGGGCCTCCTTCAGATGCCGTCAGCCAGACAGTGTCGGCTGGCGGGCCCTCGGAGGAGAGCCTTCTCTGTGGATGCTCCGACTTTTTGGAATCAGCTACCCCAGAGATCCGGACCATACCCACTCTCATGGCCTTCAGGAAAGCTGTAAAAACCTGGCTGTTCCAGCAGGCCTGGGGCTGTTGACCTCATTGTTGAGGTCCAGCCCCGATTAGAATGAATGCATGTGGTTTTGTGATTTTAAACTGTCTTTTTTTTCTTCTTTCTCTTTTCTTCTTCTTTTTTGTAAGCTGCCCGGAGTCCTTTGGGATTGTGCAGCATACAAATTTTGATAATAAATAAATAAACAAATAAATAAATAAATAAACAAACAAATAAATAAATTAACCCTCTCTAAGTGGTTGAGAGAGTCAGCATCTTGCCCCCAACAATCTGAGTCCTCATTTTACCCACCTTGGAAGGACGGAAGGCTGAGTCAACCTTGAGCCTGGTGAGATTTGAACTGCAGGCAGCCGGCAGTCAGCAGAAGTAGCCTGTAGGACTGCACTCTAACCGCCGCGCCACGACGGCTCTTTCCATTCCAAATGGAAAGATGATGCCGAAATGACAATAGTCCATTGTATTGCGACATCATGATTATGCAAACACTGCCTTTTCGTACGCAACTCACAACAATGCCTGCTTTACATAACAGGAGAAAGATGTATGAAAGTGGTGAAATGCTTTTCATCATTTCCCCCCCTTACAGTGGGCTTTCTTAAATGTGTACTGGAGAACATTGTGGCATCCCCAGTTTTGAAGCTGGAGAGATAATGTCATTTTTTGGGGCTTCTGTCTACGGAATGGAGAAAAATACAGTGAGGTTTCTAAACTCATCCTTCTTATTGAAGAAACCTAATGCTGAACTCAGGAAGTCAGTGAGCAAAAAAACCCCATCATTTAGCAGCCTCATGGGCGTTCATTCTCCTTTTGCTTCGGGAAAATCATTTTGGAGCAGTTATCTTGCCTGTCTCTCTGGGGTCCTGCTTGTCTCTTGTTCCTGTTAAGCTATTGGTAAATTGATTATTCTTAATAATGCCAAAGGTTAGAAAAACTCCGCTTCAGTTATCACATTGCAATGAATTTTGCAGCGCGCCCCACCCTAGAAAATGTTGCACAGACAGAATCGACCCAGGGATTTCGACTGGAGCTTTTTTTTTTAACCAAGAGAACATAATGCATTTATTGTTCTCTTATAAAAATGGATGGAAAGATCAGGTTGTTACTCCCAAACAGGCATACTGTTAAAATATTCATGACTGGGAGAAGCATGGGAACAAGGTCAGCCAATGAATAGGCATAGCAACTAAGCCAATGGGAGCTTAAACAGATCTGAGTCTGGGCAGAGAAGTGAAACAGAAACTTAAGCAGTCTGCTGCTCTGAGAAGTAAACTAGCAGTCTCTCTGTGCTGGTCTGCTGAAATGAAGCTAACTGCTTGTGTTTCCCTGTAACTCTCCCGCCTTGTGTTTACTTGGAAGAACCACCTGTTGGTATTATACATTTTTTCATCTATTCTTATGTATATAAAGGAGTTAATGAATCCAGCTGAATCAGTTATCTGCATGGGCTTTCTGGATTTGAACTTATGCAACAAACTCTGACACGTACCAAATTTATAGAATTAAATATTTTAAAACAGATTCCCTATTTGCTGAGTAGTCCGCTTAAACCAGAAGCCTATTTTTTTGTCCTGCTTGAAAAGGTTTTTCTAAATTCCGTTCCCTCTAAATGGAAACTGATCTGTATATGGGGAGCTTTACATCTCTCCAGGAGATCTGGTTCCCTTTGGGATGTTTGTTGCATTTTAAACTTCAGCTTTGTAAATGATAATCAGGGAGGAGCTCAAATCCTTTCTTAGAATGATGGAATTGGCAGAAGCCACCAAGGGTGTGACATTAACAATTTGGGCAAATGCAGTGGAGTAAACAATCTGGAGAATCTTTGATCAAATCTATCAGCAGTTCTTGTTTCTATAATGACCTATGCAGGCCAGTAGTCATCTTTATGTCCTCTTTTCGGAGCTCTTGTGCAATGCAAGATCTCACCACCATCATCTTTCGGCATCTTTTAACGACCTCATAATCCCTCATGGGGTGGAGTCTGGGCAACTGAATAGAGCCGTGTGTTTACTGGCCAGATGCCCTTCCTGTTGCCAGTGTGGAGTTTTGTTCGGCAGGTATATTCTCATTGGGCCCAGAGAGAGAAATATCTGCCTCTACCTAGGATCGAACCCACAGCCTCCTAATAGTGAGGCGAGAGCTCGCCCTCTAGGCCACCACACCACTCCAAGGTCTCACAATCTATCTGTCAGCCTCCATTTTGCTGCTGCTTCGGCTGCCATTGAAACGGGGAGGGGGGGCATGGTATTTGGGAGGGGACTCATTGTTGTGCTGGAGGAAGATTCTAGAGTTTGAACGGTCCACCTTACCGCGCATGTGGAGGAGGAGTGTTTCCCGCCAAGGCCAGCGGAACCAGCATTCCATCCTGGTGATGCCTTTCGAAGTTGATTTCTATCAACGGAGTCCTGTGGTTTTCTTTCCTGATTTTTGAATGAAGAAGGGCTGACATTATCCCATAAATTCCCGATAAGAATTGTCTAAATCCTTGGTGCATTATTTGCCCTGAAATCAAGCTTAAAATAAGTTCTTTCTATGGCTTACAGTCATATTTCTTTTATTTCCCCTGTGAAAAAGGTATACAGGAAGATGTCAACTTATGAACACAACTGATCCCAAAATGTCTGTCATTAAAGCTGACAGTTATTAGCTGCCTTTGGAGTCAGAGTTGCCAGATGAAGGGAACAGCTAAGGAACAAGGGTCGACTTGGGAATAAAGCTACAAGTAGACGGTGTATTGCACCTTCCACAGGGAATAAAAAGAGGAGTGAAAGAGGAGGGGTGATTGCAGGAGACAATTAGTTAATTCCTGCCAAGTATTACGGCATCTGAAAGATATCGGCCTGGCCACTCTCCAAGTCTGATAATAGTCGGTAATTGTGAACTATCTTTTTTTTAATTAAAAGTTTTAAAAAGTTTTACAAATATATACCTCCCCCCCCCCCCGAGCCCACATCTCCACCATCCTCCCCCCCCCCAACCTCCCAGAGCAAATACAGGGTATAAACATTTAACAACCATATTCTAAAATAAACTAACTAACTTTAGCATCATCCCTCGCTTGTATTTTAACTCCCCTTTTGTAAAGCTAACTTTAAACAAGTTGTAACATTCTTTGCTCATTCACCCATAAGCTATGTGGAGTCCCATATTTATTTTGAGTATAGTCAATCCATCTTCTCCACTCCAGTTTATATCTCTCATTTGAGTGATCCTTGAGATATGCTGATATTTTAGCCATCTCTGCTAAGTTTGTTACTTTTAACGTCCATTCTTGAATAGTAGGCAATTCTTCCTTCTTCCAGTACTGTACCACCAACAGTCTTGCTGCCGTTGTTAGGGTCAGAATCAAATTAGTCTCTATAACTGTACAGTCAGTAATTATACCTAACAAGAACAACTGGGGAGTAAACTTTATCCTCTTTTTAAGAATATTTTGCATAATCCACCATATTTTTATCCAAAATGCTTTGACCTTTTTACAAGTCCACCATATATGATAATAGGTAGCAACAGCACAATCACATCTCCAGCATTTAGGTTGTAAATTGTGAACTATCTTGAAAGACTGTGGGAGAGGAAAGACTTTGCTGTAGAGGAATGGAGAGGAATGCATTGTACATTAAATAAAAGGGATTTATCAGGATGAGGACTCGGCTTCGTGCTGCTGGGGAAGCCTAAGTCAGAAGAGACTGCTTATCTGGTATGCCCTTTTATCTGAACAATAATGAGCCAGTTGCGGTAATTCATGCTTTAATCATAACCTGACTCAATGATTGCATTTTGTCCCAAGTTTCCTAAGATTTTGATTATATATATATAATCACAAGTTTAACCTTTTCATTTCTTAAACTTTGCTTTTCTTTGTTTTTCTGCAAACCTGAAATGTTAGGATTATCCTAGCTTGGATGCTTTTGCC
Organism: Thamnophis sirtalis; assembly: GCF_051295495.1. Taxonomy (NCBI): domain Eukaryota; kingdom Metazoa; phylum Chordata; class Lepidosauria; order Squamata; family Natricidae; genus Thamnophis; species Thamnophis sirtalis. The sequence goes on from NW_028261392.1 coordinate 6,689,248, forward strand.
TGAGTAGTATATTTTTGGTTCCAGGCATATGAGCAAAGTTTCCCCCACTGATTTATAACAGTTGCTTCAGGAGGTTGTTACAACAGGATTCGTTTCATTTATACCAATGCAATTCAGTAACAGCATGCTAATGCATTCCTTACTGCTGACAAAACTGCAAGAATCCTTAAGAGATATATTATCAACCAAGTTGATCATTGAGTGGAAAGCCTGCAAGTTGATTTAGTGTGATTTACTGCTGGTTCGAACTTTAAAAAGGTAAGTGTTACATCAGTCTTTTGGTTCAGGAGAGAGCATGGAGAAGAAAGTTGTAATCAAGTGCCACACTAGGTCAGTGTTGGAGAAACTTTTTGGCACCGAGTGCCGAAACGGGAGTGTGCATGCACCAGAAACCAGATGGCCAGTCACCCAGTGTGCTTCACATGTGCTCCAGCCACCTGGTCTTCTGGTTTCTGGTGTGCATGAAGACCAGCTGGCTGGTGCGTATGCACATGCTGGAAACCGGAAGAACAGCTGCCCACTGCGCATGCACGCACCTGGAAGATGATCTTCCAGCTTCTGATATGCACTGGCTAGATGCTCTTCACATATGCATGAGTGCCAAAAACTGGAAGACCACACGCACTGGAAATCGGAAGAGCAGCTGCCCGGTGCGCACATGCACACCGGGCAACTCCTATTCCAGTTTCCGGCACTCCTGTGTGTATTAAGATCAGCTGGCCGGCTTGCTGGAACTTGGAAGTGCAACTGGCAATGACTTCCATGCCACTTCCGGCCCACATGACATAAGTTCACCATCATGGCACTAGGTCAAAGCTAGTCTTTGCAAACTGCTCATATTTTGCTCATATTTGACAAGAGAAAGAATTTTGTTAGCAAAAATGTATATTTGAAACTAGGCAGGGAAGGAGCAAAATCTACCTTCCATGGGAAATGACTCATTGAGATGGTCCCTGTGATGAAAAGTCAGATCTGGTATCCCAAAATCTTAATGGTTTTAATTAAGAACCTTTAAGTATGACCTTTATGCTTGACCTTAGGTAAAGGGTAGTAAATTTATAGGTGAATATTTATGAAGGTTCTCAATCATCCAGGTCATGGTTGTCCCAATGGTGCTTTTCCAAGAGAACTGGATTTTCTAGTTTTTTTCTGAAGACGTTTCACTTCTCATCCAGGAAGCTTCTTCAGCTCTGAAAAACCACCTTTGGGACATTCGTAGATAGAGCTTTATGTGATATTTTTGGAGGCTTCAATACTTCATCTGAGCGTAGAAATGCACTGCGCACTGTCTAATCCATTGTAGAGTTTTATAACTTCTTAAAGCCTATTTTATAAAGACTTTTTAAAGGCTGCTCTAAACCAAGATTTGGTTACACAAGGAAGGGGCTTCACATGGAGGGGCTTCAACACCCAGTTTAGGAGAAACATCTTTACCAAGTCTGCGTCTAGATGGGCACATGGAGGCTGACGTTAAAGAAAAACAATAAGAGCCGTGGTGGCGCAGTGGTTAGAATGCAGTACTGCAAGCTACTTCTGCTGCCTGCTGGCTGCCTGCAATTTGGCAGTTCAAATCTCACCAGGCTCAAGGTTGACACATATAGGCATATAAGGTTGGCATATAAGTGCAATAAATTCAAATTCAAATTCAAATCCTACCATCCGGTCATTTGGATCACCCGCCTGCCTGCATTCCTTACCTGTTTTTGAAGCAACCGGGCCAATTGCACATGCATGCACAATGTGCGGTGCCTGAGCGACCTCTGCCAAGGTTCGAATCCCAGTAAGGGTATGGCTAGCTGATGAGAGCTAAATAGCTTGAAATAGATCTATACTAGTCTCCCTTTATTTATTAATCAGCACAAATGCAACACAAAAATGGTTTCCTGCCTGGAAGGCTCCTAGGGTGGAGCTGAAAGGCAAAAGGGAAGCAGTATGCTCCCTCCCATATGTGGGCATACCAGGTGCTTTGACATAAGACTTAATCATTTCCTTGGCTCAGCTGATAAGGGAGGAGAGCTTGTGGCTTAGAGGCTAGTACAACTGCCTAACATGTAAAAACAGCCCAGGTTCAAATCCCAGTAAGGGTATGGCTAGCTGATGAGAGCTAAATAGCTTGAATAGATCTATACTAGTTTCCCTTTATTTATTTATCAGCACAAATGCAACACACACACACACATACGCACATGTCATGGATGTAATAACATCCATGCAACGTGAGCCACCTGGTGAAAACCAGACTTGAGTACAAATATTGCTTTGCAAAAGAGGCTCAAGATGGCCTTGTAATTACCAAGGGATTACACTTTTTTTTTTAAAAAAAGTTGTTGGTTCTCATCTTTTCCAAAAAATATCTCATGCTGAAAGTGGCTGTAATGTTGTTTACTGACACAACATTTCCCTTTTAAAGGGCGCGCCTTATGTTCTCACTTGTGTTTCAGAATTACGTTATGAAGATGTGCTTCACGGAGTTTAGCTCCACTGCCAAATTAATATATTTTATTTCTTTGTTCCAATTTCACAGCCCATATATTTTAGGTGATTATTGCTAACTTTTCAGTATTGAGGTGCTTTGAAAATTAACAGCCGGTGGAACTTCTAACAGATTATGACTCAGTGGGTATTCTCAATAATAGATTCTCGGGAAAAGGGCATTAGTTTGCACCCTCCCCTAGTTAATACTTTGAAAAGTAGAAAAAAAATATTGTATTGGAAAGAAATTCTAGCTTTGCTTCAATTTTTACAGTTCTGTTTATTTCAGGATGGATTTAATGACAGCAATTCCTAATTAAACAGAGGTGATGATCAGGCTGAGCTTCAGGGGGGATGTTAAATTTGTCATAAGTCAGGAGTTCCTGCGTGCCCACAAGAGCTCTAAGGCCAGCCCACCTTGAATGCCTTTCTTATCTCCCGCTCATTTCCCTTGACTGTTAGTTGGTCAGATTCTCATAGATAGATTAAGCTTCCAATAAATCTTTATACTCGTTTTAAACTGCCTGTATCTTCTGAATTCTCTGACGCTTGACATTTCATACTATAACTTTTGCTTTATCAAGCTATCGTGAAACTTAATGTTATGCAATGGATGCTACTATTCATAATATTAATTACATGGAGAACAGCTTGAAGCAAATATTGAATAGTCCTGATTTATGCTTAGGCTCATCTTTAGCGCACTGACAGTTACATGAAAATATGGCAACCTGTTGATTAGTATAGATTGGGCCCGTTAATGACTTTAATGACTTTTCTAAAGCTATTAGAAAATCAGACAACCACAAACCTCAACACTGAATGAACAAAATGGAATTTCGCCCCTGTTCAAATACACTGGCCAGGAGCCAGAAAAATGTAAATTTAGCCCTTGAAACATGTCAACTGATGTACGTAGTTGTTTGCATGATTTAGCAGGATTTCTAAGGACACAGAGCACTTCCAAATGCAGCTAATACCCTCGTATTTAATTAACACCTATAAACCAGAGACCAACTTTTCCAATAAGAAAACGCACCTGAATACAAATGCATTTTAACAAAGTGAACATATCTAAACTCAATGGATCTTCATCATTCTTATGCAGAGAAGACCATCGCCCTTGTAGAAAATGTCCTTTGAAGATTCCAAGTTCAAGTTAATTTTGAAAAAAAAAAACAGGATGCTACTATCGGAGTTTTAGGTTCAGAATAGGCCGGGCTATGAAGGCATCTTAATCTGAATCTGTAAGCAAGTGAATTGTAGCATACAACAATCACAAAGAAGTAAACAGCTAGGGATGTTAGGGGATTAGGCCCAATTACCATATTTTTCAGAGTATAAGATGCACTTCCCCCCTCTGAAAGAGAGTGAACATTTGGTTAGGTCTTATACACCGAATGCGGCCAAAAATATGACAAGGAGGAGGTGATGGTCTATTGCAATCCCTGAAGCCTGGAACAGCTGATTGGAGGAATTCCAGGAGGCCGATCCATCCGCCATTCAGCTGCTCATGCTAAATCAGGCTGCAATAATGTGCCGAAGCTGACCTGGCTATATGCTATTTGCTGCAAGGATGTGTCAGAGTTTACAGCAGCAATCACATTCAGAAAGCACACACAAGTCCCTGATTCAGCAGGATTCAATGACTTCTCTTTATATATAACACATTCAGTAAATATACAATACCAAAAGCAGGTTTTCCAATGTGGTAGTTCAGCAGAGGAGAGAAGTTTCATTTTCATTTTTAGTTTCAGATATCAGCTCAGCATGCAGCTTTAGTACAGAACAAGCCACGCCCAGGCTCCTTGCTGTCTCCTTCCTTGTAGCTCACACAGAAAATACTGTTTGTTTCCAAACAGCCCTCAACTCTCTCACACACTGACAGGATGCTAGCCAAATGAATGCCATAGATGCTGGTAGGCAGAGACAGAATTATTTTTTCTTATTTTCCTTGCCAAAAACTAAGGTGCATCTTATACTCCGGTGCATCTTATAGTCTGAAAAATATGGTATATAATTCTGCTATTCAGCAAATGCTTTGGTCAAAGGTTATCAATTTGTATTTGGTAGAATAGAATAGAATAGAATAGAATTCTTTATTGGCCAAGTGTGATTGGACACACAAGGATTTTATATTTGGTAGAATAGAATAGAATAGGATAGGATAGAATAGAATAGGATAGGATAGAATAGAATAGAATAGAATAGAATAGAATAGAATTCTTTATTGGCCAAGTGTGATTGGACACACAAGGATTTTATATTTGGTAGAATAGAATAGAATAGGATAGGATAGAATAGAATAGGATAGAATAGAATAGAATAGAATAGAATAGAATTCTTTATTGGCCAAGTGTGATTGGACACACAAGGATTTTATATTTGGTAGAATAGAATAGAATAGAATAGGATAGAGTAGAATAGAATAGAATAGAATAGAATAGAATAGAAATCTTTATTGGTCAAGTGTGATTGGACACACAAGGATTTTGTCTTTGGTGCATATGAACTTTCCAAAATACTTTTCTTAACCTTTTGACATCGGTTCCTTATTTCTTCTGAAGTTAGATGTATACTCCCCTCTCTCCCTCCCTTCCTCTTCTTTTTTACAAGGGAATGTAAGTGATATTTGCAAAAAAAGAATGGACTCAAAGAGAAAATAAAATGGTTAACATGTCAGTCAACCCTACTCTGGTTGAAAGGTCTACTGTTCACACCGGACAATCACACAACTCCCTCTCCAGGGAAATACTCTTCCACATCAAACCTGTCTCTTTCTCTCTGCTTTTTCAGAACAGAAGGTTCTCTGACAGCTGTTTGCAGATCTTCTATCATCTAGCCTCTAGTCTAGGCAAAACATAACCACAGTCCCAATGAATTCATTAGCGGCATTAAATACTTGGAACCAGTGTTTGAAAAATGGCTAAAGAAGAGAATTTGGAATTTGGAATTTGCTTTATTTGTATGCCACCCTTTTCCCTGAGGGGACTCAGGGCAGCTCACAATTCAAGGGAGGGGGATAAACAGACAAATTACAGAACAAAAAAAGCATACACTATTAAAAGCACAACAATCATACCATTTGGAGTGGGGCTGCAAGTCTTTAGCCCCAAGCCTGCCGGAACAGCCAGGTTTTAAGGGCTGTGCGGAAGGTCTGGAGGGTGGTGAGGGTACGAATCTCCACGGGGAGTTCGTTCCACAGGGTCGGAGCAGCCACAGAGAAGGCCCTCCTCTGGGTAGTCGCCAGTCGGCACTGGGCGGCTGATGGAGACCTATTTTACTATCCTTGTGAGAGGAATCCAAACAGAGCCTTAAAACAGACCTGTCACTTGGTCTGAATGATTTTGAGTTCAAGCTTAACACTGTAGAAATCAGTCAAATTCTCAAGCAAATATAGAAGATTGTCCCAATGACCTATTTGCCAAGCATGCAGCAATAGCATTTAGGCTTATATAGTGCTTTACTATGAGCTGTGGTGGTGCAGTGGTTAGAGTACAGTACTGCAGGCTACTTCTGCTGACTGCCGGCTGCCAGCAGTTCAGCAGTTCGATTCTTCCTGGCTCAAGGTTGACTCATCCTTCCATCCTTCCAAGGTCAGTAAAATGAGGATCCGGATTATTGGGGACAATATGCTGACTCTGTAAACTGCTTAGGGAGAGCTATAAAGCATTATGAAGTGGTATATAACTCTAGTTGCTAAATGTTATTTACAGCATTCTCTGGGAGGCTTACAATTTCAGCATATTGCTCCCAACAATCTGGATCTTCATTTTAGTGATCTCAGAAAGATGGAAGATTGAGTCATTTTGAGCCCCTGTCAGGATGCAAACTCCAGGCTGTGGGCAGAGTTTGCTTGCAATACTGCATTCTAATCCCTGTGCCACCACAGCTCATAACGCAAGTGAAACTGGACTATAATTTGAATAGCATCTGTATTAATTGTTTTGACCCCCAACATCAGCCTAGTAGCTGCATCCTGAACCTCTTACAAAACATAAAGTATCTCATGTGTAATATAGCAAGCATTTACTGAGGCCCCAATAATAGGCAGAGAAAGGAAGGAAGGAAGGAAAGAAGGAAGGAAGGAAGGAAAGAAGGAAAGAACAAAAGAAAGGAAGAACAAAAGAAGGAAGGAAAGAAAGAAGGAAACAAAGAAGGAAGGAAGGAAGGAAGAAAGGAAGGAAGGAAAGAAGGAGGAAGGAAAGAAGTAAAGAAGAAAAGAAGGAAGAAAGGAAGAAAAGAAAGAAAGAAAGAAGGAAGAAAGGAAGGAAGGAAGGAAGGAAGGAAGGACGGACAGACATTCTTTGTAGGGAGAACCTCAGCTTTCCACTGCCATGCATGCTTCCACCTTTTATAATCACAGTATCTGGGCTGGTTCTCAAGATTAGTATTGATTCCCACTTTATTTTTGGCTTGTACTCTTGCTTTTTATTTGACACCTTCAGTTCTTTTCTCAAGGAAATAAAGCTTGTTGACCAGGCCTAGGCAGGTGATCCCAATCAATGTTTGTTTAGCTTCTGTATATTAGCTCTAAATGGTGCCATTGGTTGGTTAAATTTGTATTCTTCCACTCCTGTTTTGCTCTCCCTTTGCTTATCCTTTCCTGGTCAGAATAGAATAGAAAGATAGATTAGTCGTACCGTGATATTACATGAGAATATTATAATGGAAATTATATAGAGAATGCAAGTATTCATTTCACACCCCTAAAGCAGGGGTGTCAAACTCAAGGTCCATGGGTTGGATCCAGCCCGTGATGTGGTTGGACCTGGCCTATGGGCCGTCCTAGTCTGTCCATTGTGGAAAGGAAAGATTGGGCCAGCGTGGCTTCAGCCTGGTCTACCCAATGCGAAAAGAAATGCCAGCAGTTTGAGGAGTGGCATCAAACTGGCTATGCCCACCCAGTCGGTCACACCCACCCAGTTGGCCATGCCCCCCAGCCCCCTGAGGTCAACCCCAGCCCTGATATAATGGAGTAGAGTAGAGCAGAGCAGAGCAGAATAGAATAGAATAGAATAGAATAGAATTCAGAGCAGAATAGAATAGAATAGAATTCTTCTTTAGTGTGATTAGACACACAAGGAATTTGTCTTTGGTGCCTATGTTCTCAGTGTACATAATGATGTGGCCATCAGTGAAATTGAGTTTCCCACCCCTTGTCTAAAGCTTTTGAACTGTCTTTAAAAGTAGCCAACTCTAAGTATATTGAGATGCAATCAACAGCCTAAACATGGGGCCCTCCCTCTGCAAACTCATGTCCACCGGATTGCTTATCTGAACTATTAGTCCAATGTAATAATAGCAACTGTGTCCTGTTCCACCAAATCCAGTATCTTTCTCTATTCTGTATGGGGAAGCAGACTACTCCTTCTGCACAAAAAATAAATAAATAAATAATGAAATGAATAAAATCCAGACAACAGTGCAATTCAGAATCCAGTGGGGAAAATTATCAATCTCTCCGATACTCTGCAACTGTCTGCCGAATAGCTGTTTTCAAACAAGACCGTTTCAAAAGGAAATTTCAGCATGAAAGTCCTGAACAGACACTTGTTAAAAATGTCTGTCTGATCACCTGTGGCTCGAACACAAACTGTGAGCTTCTTATGTCTTAATTAGCTTGCAATCCTAGATGAGAAGCAGACTAGGGCCGGAATAAGATACACCACAAATACGTGCAGTTACTTTTCTCCCTTCAAAATTATTCAAGCACTCTTATTTATTCTGTTTTCCCCTTGATGCTTTCCCAGCAGTTGGTCTGGAAAGGTCTTACTTTGACACTCTTTGAACAAACAAAATGTATATTCTATGCATGCATGCATAGATATAAACATACATACAGATACACACAATTTTTTATATTAACAGAGGAATAGAATCAAGATCATGTGAAGCGTTAATACTACTTTATAAGGCCTTGATGAGGCCACACTTGGAATACTGCATCTAGTTTTGGTCACCACGATGTAAAAAAAAGACTCTAGAAAGAGTGCAGAGAAGAGCAACAAAGAGGATTAGGGGACTGGAGGCTAAAACATATGAAGAACAGTTGCAGGAACTGGATATGTCTACTTTAATGAAAATAAGGATTAGGGGAAACATGATAGCATTTTTTCAATATCTCAGGGGCTGCCAACAAGAAGAGGGAGTTATTCTCTAAAGCACCTGAGGGTAGGACAAGAAGCAATGGATGGAAACTAATCAAGAAGACACCTAAAACTAAGGAGAAATGTTGTGACAGTGAAAACAATTAATCAGTGGAAAAACTTGCTCCAGAAGTTGTAAATGCTGCAACATTGGAGGTTTTAAAGAAGAGATTAGTTGACAATTGGTCAGAAATGATATAGGGTTTCGTGCCTGAGTATTGAGTTGGACTAGAAGACATTCTATTCTATTCTATTCTATTCTATTCTATTCTATTCTATTCTATTCTATTCTATTCTATGCTATGCTATGCTATGCTATGCTATGCTATGCTATGCTATGCTATGCTATGCCATGCCATGCCATGCCATGCCATGCCATGCCATTCTAGGCATAAGCAAAGCAAAATCTTGGAAAAGATTAACAATTGAGCAAATAGAAAGGAAGAGAAAAGTCAAAGAAAAGTTTGTATTAGCAACATTCAGTATTCCTCTATAGATCTTTGAAAACTTGCAATGCCTTCTTCCCTTCATCTACCCATTTTTGTAAACATATTTTGATTAGATTCACAGAAACTCGTTTTTTTTTTCCTTTATATGCAGTGGAATATTCTGAGTTTATATCAGCCAGCTGAGTGGTGGGATTCAAATTTTTTACTACTGGTTCTGTGGGCGTGGTTTGGTGGGCATGGCATGGCTTGGTGGGTGTGGCAGGGAAAGGATATGTAAAATCCCATCCCGATCAGCTGGGACTCGGGAGGCAGAGAATAGATGCGGGCGGGGCCAGTCAGAGGTGGTATTTACTGCTTCTCTGAACTACTCAAAATTTCCACTCCCGGTTCTCCAGAACTGGGCAGAACCTGCTGAATACCACCTCTAAGCCAGCTGCTAGGGAGTCACTTCCAAACACAACACAAACAAACAGTTGCCTCCCATACACATTTGCCAGCAAATATCACGACGTTACCTTCCCTGCTTTGTCAAATCCACTTTGAAAGCCTTCCAAAAATAAATTTCATGCTGAGAGCACCAACCCTAACTGAGAATTTCTGCAGGGATCAAAAGCTTTCTTGATCTGGGTGACATCTTAGTTGGCTCCAAATACACAAATGAAGGCAAATAAGGGTTCTAATGCAAATAAGGATTCTAATACAGACAATGCCTGAGGATATTAGAATTGAATACTGTATTTTTCGGACTATAAGATGCACCGGAATATAAGACGCACCATGATTTTGAAGAGGTCTTCTGCAGGCCTCCCAAACCCACTGCATGCCTCGTTTTTTGCAAACCCCCCCCCCCAAAAGCATGCAGCGCTTCAGGAAGCTTGTAGAGTGTTCCTGCTGGCTGGGGGGTGGGGGCAAAAACAAAACAAAAAATGGCCAATTTTTCACAAAAATGGGCTGCTTTTTTTGCAAAAAATGGGCATGCAGTGCTTTGAGAGGCTCTTAGAGCGCTCTTGGGGCTGTGGGGGCACAAATGGTCCATATTTTGCTCGGTTTTGCCCTCCCCAGCCCCCAAGAGCACTTTGGAGGCCTCCCAAACCCTCTGGATGTCCATTTTTGCAAAACGGGTGGGGTTTCAGTGGGCCCAAAATACTGTATTCATTGTATAAGACGCACCCAGATTTTCAGCCTCTTTTTTGAGGGAAAAAGATGTATCTTATACAGTAATGGGGTAAATATGGTACTTTAATATCATCATCATCATCTTAATCATTGTCTATCCACTGCAGGATGAAGAGATCTACTGCATGTTTCCAACCAATAACAGTTGGGCCCACAATACTTGCTGATGTGGTTGTTCCACATTGTTTTAGATCTCTTTCACAGACACTTTTGAGTCTATGACTGTCTTTGTCCATCTGCCCTCAGTTCTTCTAGCTATGTGACCAGCCCATTTCCATCTCAATTCTTTTACTCATATATTTGTTCTCTAATCCATGTGCAGTTCTTTCTATCTTGTCTTCTAATGCTGAACATGTATCTTTCCATGGCTTTTTGGACCAGTCGTAGCTTTTGTAACAATTGTGAGGTTAGTGTCCATGTTTCACTGGGTACATAATAAGATAAAGGTAAAAGTTCCTCTTGCACATATGTGTTAGTCGTTCCCGACACTACGGGGCGGTGCTCATCTCCATTTCAAAGCCGAAGAGCCAGCGCTGCCTGAACACCAAAGGCGCATGGAGCACTGTTACCTTCCCACTAAAGTGGTACCTATTTTTCTACTTGCATTTTTACATGCTTTCGAACTGCTAGGTTGGCAGAAGCTGGGAAAAGGAAAGGGAGCTCATTCAGTTATGCAGCACTAGGGATTCGAACCACTGAACTGTTGACCTTGTTGATCGACAATCTCAGCGTCGTAGCCACTGAGCCACTGCGTCCCCTCTTTTTAATTTTTTAAATTATTTTACATAATACCATTATGTAAAAAAAGATATTCTATGAGAGAAAAGAAACAAAAGATGAATTCCATCTATTCACTTAGTATATGTTGCCCCATAACCAATGGCTTAAAAACTAATGGTTTGTCGTACACACATATCTAGGTTTAAAAATCTAATGGTTTGTTGCACACATACACACCTCTAGCTAGCTAATAAATTCTGGCTTCCATTAGATCTAGCAACAGCAATAGCAGTTAGACTTATATACCGCTTCATAGGGCTTTCAGCCCTCTCTAAGCGGTTTACAGAGTCAGCATATCGGCCCCACAGTCTGGGTCCTCATTTCACCCACCTCGGAAGGATGGAAAGCTGAGTCAACCTTGAGCCGGTGAGATTTGAACCGCTGAACTGCAGATAACAGTCAGCTGAAGTGGCCTGCAGTACTGCACCCTAACCACTGCGCCACCTCGGATCTCTTCACAATTCATACCCGAATACTGTGTTCAGTATTCGTAATTTCCGGCTTACTCTTTGAATATTCTGCAATTCCATCTTACTCTCCTGTTGCCATTTTTCCTCGGACGAACAGCCACGGATTTCCTTAATTTTGCTTTTAAAAATGTAAATAATTTCAATTTGGATCTGGTTCATGTTTCAAAGGGTTCGCTTTGATTTAGCTTCATGCATGTACGCAGTGAGAAAGGCAGTCAACTTGCCAACTAGCCAGGCTGTGAATCAGCATTTAGAAATAAATTCCACACAATTTTGAATATAACAATTAGATTTAATATATGCTAACGTTTGAAAAAGGGGCCATTAACATTAAAGCATTTCCCCCAATCAGACTTTTACTCTGCAGGCTCTTAAGTAAAAGGAACTTAATCGGTGAAATTATTTTTCCCTTATGTCTTTAGTCCCTGGAGATGCATTTATTTCAATCTATATGCTACCTGTTGAGAAATGTTGGAGAGAAGTTAATAGTAATAGCTGGGAATGGTTTCTTGTCTGAAAAAAACAAAATTCTATTTCCTCAGTTTCAGATGGCTCAATTGCAAATGCCAACAATTCCTGAATGATATTGTTCTTTTGTCTCGCTAGGGAAAATAAAAACAACCTGCATTTTAAAAATGAACACAAAGAAAGAGAAATAGTGAAAAGAGAATCACCCCAAAACCTCCCATTGTTCACCCATCCCTTGGACGATGCAACATGCTGTACTTCATAGAATAGAATAAAATAGAAGAGAATAGAATGGAATAACAGAGTTGGAAGGGACCTTGGAGGTCTTCTAGTCCAACCCCCTGCTTAGGCAGAAAACCCTACACCACTTCAGACAAATGGTTATCCAACACCTTCTTAAAAACTTCCAGTGTTGGAGCATTCACAACTTCTGGAGGCAACTTCTGTTCCACTGATTAATTGTTCTCACTGTCATGAAATTCCTCCTTAGTTCTAAGTTGCTTCTCTCCTTGATTAGTTTCCACCCATTGCTTCTAGTTCTACCTTCAGGTGCTTTGGAGAATAGCTTGACTCTCTCTTCTTTGGGGCAGCCCCTGAGATATTGGAAGACTGCTATCATGTCTCCCCTAGTCCTTCTTTTCATTAAACTAGACATACCCAGTTCCTGCAACCATTCTGAACCAGCAGTTCAGCGGTTCAAATCTCACCGGCTCAGGGTTGACTCAGCCTTCCATCCTTCCGAGGTGGGTAAAATGAGGACCCAGATTGTTGGGGGCAATATGCTGACTCTCTGTAAACCGCTTAGAGAGGGCTGAAAGCCCTATGAAGCGGTATATAAGTCTACTGCTATTGCTATTGCTATTCTTCATATGTTTTAACCTCCAGTCCCCTAATAATCATTGCTGTTCTCTGCACTCTTTCTAGAGTCTCAACATCATTTTTACACTGTGACAACCAAAACTGGATGCAGTATTCCAAGTGTGGCCTTACCAAGGCATTATAAAGTGGTATTAACAGTTCTTGTAAATTCTATGTTTCCACTCATGGAATAAATAGAAACGTGAGCTATTTTCTTTCAGATTCCCATGACCCAATCCTTGAACTGCTTTAAAGCTTGCTTAAAAACAGACCCACGAAGTTGCAACCTTTGGCAGTTGTTGAGTGTAAGCGTTGTGGGTCTATACACACATACTTCTAAGCTTGTAAGTTTTGCTTTCTCTGAGTCTAGAAATATCTTGGGAGCAAAGACGCACTCAATAACACTGGGAGTGAAATGCATGCCTGATTCACAGGGCAACAATCAGTCACAATCTCGCCTTATAGAAACATAAAGCAGCGTAATACCTTAAGTGCTTAAAAGGGTAAACTATCGACCTAGGTCAACGCAAATGTAATAAATACAATAAAAATAAACAAGAGTTTTCCAGGCTTATTTCTTTATTTATTTTTTATTGAAAATTTTAAAAAAGCTTTTACAAATATTTACCTCCCCTCCCCCACCCCCCCCTGCCCGAACCCAACCCCCCAACCTCCCCCCCCCAACTTCCCAAAGCAAATACGGGGTATAAATCTTTAACAAACATATTCTAAGATAAACTAAAAGAAAGTTAGTATTCATCTTTCATTTGTGCTTTAACTCCTCTTTTGTTAGGCTAGCTCTAAACAGATTATCTCATTCCTCGCTTTTTCAGTCATAAACTATCTGGAATTTCTTAGTCCTATGTTTATTTTGAATATAATCAATCCATCTTCTCCACTCCCGTTTATATTCCTCATCTGAGTGGTCCTTAAGATATGCTGATATTTTAGCCATCTATGCTAAGTTTGTTATTTTGTTGTTGTTGTTGTAAAAGGTTTTAATTTTCCATTTTTTCATTTTCATACACTCACATATATACTGTGCATAGCCGGAACCATACAACATTAAACAATAATTGCAGCAATTCCTCTTGTCAACAATACCCCCAAAAATAGAAACCCAATATACCTCTTCCACTCTCCATATACCTCTTTCTTCCACCCCCCTCCAACTTTCTATCTTCCCTCCGTCATTCCCCTCTATCCTACTTCCCCTCCCCCTCTACCACTCCTCTCTCCCAATACACTCCCTCCCTTCCTTCTCACCCTCCCTCCCATCCTCTCTCCTGCCCTCTCTTTCTTCTATCCCTCTCTTCCTCCCCTTGGTGTATTTCCACTATATGTCAATGTACTTAACTTATCCTATTTTTACAGAAAAAAACAGTATACATGTGAAGTCGCATTACATTGAAATCTAATACATCATATCTAACCTAGTATATATCCCTCCCTCCCCCCACCCTCCCCCCAACACCCTACCTCCCTCCCCCCCCGACTTCCCAGAGCCCGTACACGGTATAGATTTTTAACAAACACAGTCTAAAATATATTGAGAAAAAAGAAATAAAAGAAAGGGTTAATAACATCTGTACATTGATCTTAGCTTCTTGCTACGCTAACTTTGAACAGTTTAAATCATTCCTGATCTTAAGCATAGGCTATCTGGAATTTCTTAGTCCCATATTTGTTTTGTATATAGTCAATCCATTTTTTCCAGTCTCGTTTATATCTCTCATTTGAATGATCTTTAAGATATGCCGATATTTTAGCCATCTCGGCTAAATTAAGTTTGTTATTTTCAATGTCCATTCTTGAATAGTAGGCAAATCTTCCTTCTTCCAGTATTGCGCCACCAACAGTCTTGCTGCCGTTATTAAATGCAAAATCAGGTTAGTCTCCATAACTGTGCAATCACTAATTATACCTAACAAAAATAACTGAGGGGTAAACTTTATCCTTTTTAAAAAGAACATTTTGCATAATCCACCATATTTTTATCCAGAATGCTTTAACCTTTTTACAAGTCCACCATATATGGTAATATGTAGCATCAACAAAGATCAGTCAAGGTTAGCAGTGGGGTGGAACTTAGAAGGGTTAGTGAAACTAATAGTAATAATTTCTAGTAACCTACTTTCAGACCAGACCAGGCTTATTTCTTTAATACTAACCCTCCTCTCCCTCTCCCCTCCTCCTCCTCCTCCTCCTCCTCCTCCTCCTCCTCCTCCTCCTCCTCCTCCTCCTCCTCCTCCTCCTCCTCCTCCTCCTCCTCCTCCTCCATACTTGCTAGTGTGAATTTTTTTTGATGTTTTTAATGGTTATCTACACTAGAAAAAATGTGGACAGTGCAGATTTTAGTGCATAAAAGATCTGGATTGGGATAGAAACTTGGAATTGGATCTATTTGTGTTAGGAATATAATTCAAAGGGTTGGGTTGGCAATATATAAATCATGTAACAATGTTGTATCTGTTTCTTTAAATCATACTGTAAAATGTGATTGGTTGCTGTTTCCTCAATCGGCCATAGGAGGGAGCTAGGATGACTATTAGCTCTCTGTTTGTTAGATGCTGGGCTAATCTGATCTGAGTGCCGTGAGCTATTGTAAGTTTTGCAATTGTTAACAAACTTTGTGTACCGGACTGATTATATGATACTGGACTATGTTATTTGGATTATCCCTTAACTGAAAGACATTGATGACTGACTGTCTTATCCGTGTATGACTTGGACTGTTTGATGGATTCTGATACCCCTATTTCCACAAAAGTAAAAGCCTATTTAAACTGTAGTGTCTCTGTAGGCTGGTTTGTGTGTTCTCCAACACAACTCTCACAATGCTTCTCTGAACGTACTCGCTATCCTAACGGGAGAAGAATGGATCAATCACATTTCCCAATTGCTGCTAGTAGAAGATTCAATAGCTCGGAATGGTCTCTATGTGCTTTTTACATGTTTATTGCAACATGACTATTTTTTTCTGGCACAGAGTTTTACTTACTTCGTTATCTGTTCATTTGATCAACCACAATCTGAAAAATTTTCAGGGTTCACATATGTCAGTAAAACATTCATGGTAAAATAACTTCGAAAACAATGATTTACGTAACCATGCAGATCTTGTAAATCAGTATTGAAACCTATGATTTAAAAGGCCAACTGCTTGATCAGCCATCAATGGCATTTAATTAAGATGATAATAAAGTAAAGGTAAAGGTTCCCCTCGCATATATGTGCTAGTCGTTCCTGACTCTAGGGGGCGGTGCTCATCTCTGTTTCAAAGCTGAAGAGCCAGCGCTGTCTGAAGATGTCTCCATGGTCATGTGGCCAACATGCTAAACGTCAAAGGCACATGGAGCACTGTTACCTTCCCACTAAAGTGGTACCTATTTTTCTACTTGCATTTTTACATGCTTTCGAACTGCTAGATTGGCAGAATCTGGGAAAAGGAAAGGGAGCTTACTCAATTACGCGGCACTAGGGATTCGAACCACTGAACTGTCAAACTTGTTGATTGACAAGCTCAGCGTCTTAACCGCTGAGCCACCCTCAAGATGGCAATGCATACTTTCAATTGTAGCACCCTGATATGGAATTGAGGCATTCTGACAATCTTAAATAAATATACCAATTTTTAGAGGGCATGCAAGAAATATATATTTGTCTGATGCCGTAGCTTAATAAAGATTCATTAGGGAGAATTTTAGCAAGCCATGGTATGAATTGTGACGTCCCCCTCCCCTCTTTTTTTTTCCTGGAAAGGTAAGAAAACCTGGTGAAAGGAAAATGTGGCCACAAATTGCCTCCGTTTCAATTTGCTACTCTGTCCTCAAAGCAGCTTCTCCTAGAAGCTATTAGCCGTACTATTTCCATTAGAATTTGAGAAGGTAATGGAAATGCAGTAGGAAGAGCTTTTCCCTTACAAAAAAACAGAATTCATCGTTATTCTGCTGAGGCTATCCAGTATGCTCATCATAGAAAGGACATTGGAAACTTTGACCTCGGGATCTCACGACATTAGAATTCCATGTCCAGAAGATGTTCTTGGCGATTGCTTCCAAAAGTGGATCTTCAGCATGCGTAAAGCACTAGAGAAATTATAATACTCTCCCTTGACATTTGAGAGAAGAGGATCTCTGCTTATATTTAGAATAGCTCCCCCATTCTAAACTGTTCCCTAAACAGGGAGAGCAATTAATCCGTGGAGCAACTTGCCTCCAGAAGTTGTGAATGCTCCAACACTGGAAATTTTTAAGATGAGATTAGACAACCTGAAATAGTAGAGGGTTTCCTCTACTTGAGCAGGGTTGGGCTAGAAGAGGGGTATCGAATTCGATATCATTGAGGGCCACATCAGGACTGTGTTTGACTTTGAAGGTGGGCATGGCCATCTTGGCGTCGCTTACATCAGGGGCATCTGTGGTGGCCTGAGTTGCTGGGCCAGTGAAAGTGGGCTCCTGAGCTCCATTTTCAGCTGCGATGGCTCCCTCCCGCCCTCAGCCAGTGAAAATGGAGCTCTTGTGTGTGTGTGTGTGTGTGTGTGTGTGTGAGAGAGAGAGAGAGAGAGAGAGAGAGAGAGAGACAGACAGACAGACAGAGAGACAGAGACAGAGACAGAGACAGAGACAGAGAGACAGAGAGACAGAAAGAGACAGAAAGAAACAGAGAGAGAGAGAGAGAGGGAGAGAGAGAGGGAGTGAGAGAGAGACACACAGAGAGACAGAGAAACAGAGAGAGAGAAATAGAGAGAGACAGAGAGACAGAGAGACAGAGAGACAGAAAGAGACAGAGAGAAACAGAGAGAGAGAGGGAGAGAGAGAGGGAGGGAGAGACAGCTGAAAACAGAGCCTGGGAGGGCTGCGCATGGCCTTCCCGAGCTTCGTTTTCACTGGCAAAGGCACCACGGGCCAGTCCTTTGCTGTTTCTATGGCGTCCCCCTGAGTCAGATCTAAGCACCTCATGGGCCAGATCTGGCCCCCGGGCCTTTAGTTTGACATCCCTGGAGTAGAAGATCCCTTCCAGCACTCTTATTCTGTTATTCCTATGTCGATTGCCTTTACTCTTGGTATAAGGTACCTCAAACAGAATGCTAAACCAAAACACAGTTGCTTCTCAGAGAACCTTAGCAGTATTTGGGCATCATGGTTAAGGTCAATAGTGGGTTTCTACCAGTTTGGACTGGTTCGGCCAAACTGGTAGTGGTTTGGTGGCCTGGGTCACTGGAACCTGCAGTGACCCAGGCCTGCCATGTCCCCAAACTGGTTTCCCCGGGTGCCAGCACCTCCATCTTGTTTTTCAGGTCTGCACACGTGCAGAACAATTTTAATTCCACTGCACATGTGCGCGCAGCACGTACGAAGTGCGCACATGAGGGAACTGGCAGTAGTGCCTGCTGGAACCCACTCCTAGTTAAGGTGCTAACTTAGAAACCAGGAGACTGTGAGTTCTAGTCCCAATGAAGGCATGAAAGCCAGCTGGGTGTTTTGGGCTGGTCACTGTCTCTCAGCTCACCCCACCCCACAAAGTTATGATTGTGGGGAAAATGAGAGGAGGAAACAGTATTAGATATGTTGCCTGCCTTAAGCTATTTATAAAAATAATAACGGTGGAATAAAAACATCAACCAAAGAGTTCTGCTTTCCCATCAGGAAGCTGGGAATGTATTCCTTACTGGTGACTTTTGGGGTGATACCAGTGGTGGGTTTCAAAAATTGTTCGAACCTACTCTGTGGGTGTGGCCTCCTTTGTAGGAGTGGCTTGCCGCCCATGTGACCGGATGGGAGTGGCTTGCCGCCCATGTGACCGGATATGAAGATGCCAACGACACTTATCAGAACCACCTTAAATTACCTCACACACAGCACTGGCAGGCATCAGAATAGGATGTAAACTTGTTTTTTAAAAGGCATCTTTGGTTTGCGTTAAAACAACTTCAACACCTGCAATGTTCTGATTGCACCACAAACGCAGTAGTCATCCTTACCTTTCACAGAGGCACTGAGTTTTATAAATATGAGCATGATAGTGTAGAATAATCATATCCAAGGACCAATGGTGGGTTTCAAAAAATTTTGGAACCTCTTCTGTAGGTGTGGCCTGCTTTCCGGGTCCACTGGTGGAACCTCTTCTAACCGGTTTGGTAGATTTGATGAACCGGTTCTACTGAATAGGTGCAAACTGGTAGGAACCCACCTCTGGGTGATATCAACACAACCATTCTAGACTCAAAGCGAGGTACAGCTGTGTTTAAATGTAGGGAAGAATTCAAAGAAAGTTAAGAATTCAAAGATAGTTCAGAGGAAAAAATATCAAAGAGAGAAATAGTTAATAGCAAGATTTTTTTTAAAAAATTAGATGGT
Organism: Thamnophis sirtalis; assembly: GCF_051295495.1. NCBI lineage: Eukaryota > Metazoa > Chordata > Lepidosauria > Squamata > Natricidae > Thamnophis > Thamnophis sirtalis. The sequence goes on from NW_028261392.1 coordinate 6,708,429, forward strand.
CTTTGTGTGCACCATATTTCTCATTTGAGCCTATTCTGAGCCAGCCTGGTTTCTGAAAATATAATTTCCAAACAAACATTGGCTTGATCTTTAGAATGGCTTGTTTTGGATAGATCACTGGAAGTGACATTAAGATGTCCTTTAGACGCGCTGTGCCTAAGTGACGCAACTAAATATTTGCTTAACTGTGTCTAATCGTGTTTGCATTATTTAAGTTCTTCGCCAACCAGCTATTTATTTCCCTTTTGCCTTTTTTTTGAAGACTTCAGAGATTGCCTTAGGCACTATGTTCCTTGTTGCTACCTTCAGTTTTTCCGGAAACCACAGTATATGCTGAAGGAGTGGAAAATGTCCAATGCTATGTAGAAGATGTTATAATATTCAACTTCTCCAAGGCTGGCTGAAAATTAGCTTCCTGAAGCTGGAAGCTGGAACCCGTGGCTTGTCCAAGGTAGATTAGGAAATTTCTTGCTTGAAGCCTTCAAAAGCAACTGACAGACGCTGAAGGAATCAATGATGTGAGTTGCAGCTCTCTTTTTTCCTATTCTGTTTTTTTTTTATCCTGCAGAGGAGAGAAGAGAGTTATTTAAAATTTGGAAAGTTCTACATAATAACATATATCACATTCCTTTACCCTGACAGTCAGTTTTGCTTCTGTTTTACCACTTCTGCCCATCTATACCACATGGCAATTTATATCTCTATGGACACCACTTCTGACTGGCCCCACCCCCATCTATTCTCTGCCTCCCAAGTCCTAGCTGATTGGGAGGGAATAGGGATTTTACAGTATCCTTCCCCTGGAGTGGGGAGGGAATGGAGATTTTGCAGTATCCTTACCCTGGAGTGGGGAGGGAATGGAGATTTTGCAGTATCCTTACCCTGGAGTGGGGAAGGAATGGAGATTTTGCAGTATCCTTACCCTGGAGTGGGGAGGGAATAGGGATTTTACAGTATCCTTCCCCTGGAGTGGGGAGGGAATGGAGATTTTGCAGTATCCTTACCCTGGAGTGGGGAGGGAATGGAGATTTTGCAGTATCCTTACCCTGGAGTGGGGAGGGAATGGAGATTTTGCAGTATCCTTACCCTGGAGTGGGGAGGGAATAGGGATTTTACAGTATCCTTCCCCTGGAGTGGGGAGGGAATGGAGATTTTGCAGTATCCTTACCCTGGAGTGGGGAAGGAATGGAGATTTTACAGTATCCTTCCCCTGGAATAGGGAGGGAATGGAGATTTCACAGTATCCTTCCCCTGGAATAGGGAGGGAATGGAGATTTCACAGTATCCTTCCCCTGGATGGGGAGGGAATGGAGATTTTGCAGTATCCTTCCCCTGGAGTGGGGAGGGAATGGAGATTTTGCAGTATCCTTCCTCTGTATCCTTCCTCTGCCATGCCTACCAAGTGATGCTCACTGAACTGGTAGCAAAAATTGTTGAATCCCACCACTGCTGTGCTCATTTACTATACTCCCTAAGCTTCAGCTTTCACAAAATTGAATTAAACACAGATTGAACATTCTTGTTCTGACCCAGCTCCCCAAACACGGCAAACCTTCTGTAGTTAAATCAATGATTCCTTTATTAGGAGTGCCAGCAGCCCTGCCAAAAAGTCTCTCTCTCAATGCAGGCTAACAAGTCCAGCAAGGAGATGAATAGTTGTCTGCCACATCTATTGATCTCGGCCCCCTGCCTTTTATCCCCAGAGCTAGAATGGGGCTGCACTTGCAGTGGTAGCTCTTCCATCCCAAGGACCAGCCCACAGATTTCCACTCCTCTCCTCTCCTCTGCCTTCTATGAATTTGTACGTCAGGCTCTGGACTCAGCTGTTCCTCCTCTTCCTCTCAGCCCTCTCCAGTCCTGGGGGCTGTTGGGTCTCCATCTGAGGGCTGACGGACAGCCCACGCTCCACCTTTGTCTCTCTGTCTCTGCCAGCTTCATTCCCTCTTCCCCCTCGGAGCTCTCAGGTTGCCTCGAGGCTGACCCTGACTCCCACGCTGCCCGCTCATCTGATTTGGGTGTTGGAGTGGCCAGAGCCCGACAGGCCACAACAGTTCTTTATGAATCCTTCTTTCTTGGGCCTTGCAATCACAACCTGATTTCAAATTCAAATCCACATCGATAGAAATGCTTTACATTCAATATTCTGTGTTGAAGTCTCACTTAAGCAGAGAAATGCAGGACACAGTTTTCCTTTCTAAAGTGTCCTCGAAATAAATCCCCTGTGGATTCTCGAGGCATTATCTTAGCTATTTCTTGTTGTACTTGGTGTGTCTGTACGAATGTTGTTTGGAGAGCAGAAACAAAGGCATAAACCTCGCCTGCCTGTTTTCCTAATAACCTTCCACTTCAAGTTTTGCTTGATGCTGTAATTGTTCCTGCTGAGTGCAGTCTTTATCAGTGAGTTTCATTTCTCTCCCTTCAGAGGTCTCCCCTTCCGCCTTCAATGATGAAATGGCTTTAAAGCAATCCTCCTTCAGAGTTTAGCCACATGCGAAATATTTACTTTAGCCAGCTTGAAACTTAGAGATAGAAAAGTAAATGTGTGCCGAGAGAGCACAGTGAAGATGGCAAAGCCAGTGAGATTTTTAAAATCTGCACAGTTAGGGACTTCCCTATGATGGAGGGTGTAATTATATGCTAGGCCATTCTCAAATATATATGCAAAGAAAAAAATATGCAAACGTTTCCCTCAATTCATGGAAAAGGTAAAAAAAAAACGTCTCTACATGATAACTTCTTCACAGCTTCCAAAGCTGCTTACTGGTAGGCATTCAGTATAGTGTATAATTTATAGGGTTTCCTCCCCCTGTCAGACAGAGGGAGGCCAAAGAAATTGTGGGATTAAGATGAAAATTAAATGTGATTGAGTGATTTGTAGAGAGAATGTGTAGATGATAGACAGATAGATATAGATCTCTCTGTCTCTGTTTCTGTCTCTGTCTCTTTCTCTACCACCCATCTAACTATATTGAAACTATATCCATCCACCCACCCATCCTTCTGATCTCCCTATTCTATTCATCCATTTTTTCTATCCATCCATCTCTTCATCCATCTGTTATGGCCCACCGGTGGCCAGTGGAGTTGGCAGCAGAGTCGAACGGTGAGGAGGTTGGGGAGGAACATTGGCCAGTCCTGAAAAAAGCTCAGTTAAGGGCTCTGTGCTGGAGGCAGAGAGGGATCTGGACAGCAGTGAGGCAGAAGAACAGCTGGAGCCTGTTTCCAGTGTGCACATGCGCAGAGCTGCCAGAAGACAAGAACAACTAAGAAAGCGGGTTGACTTAAGAGCTTCATCACTTGAGGCTTTCAAGAAGAGATTGGACTGCCATTTGTCAGAAATGGTGTAGGGTCTCCTGCTTGAGCGGGGGATTGGACTAGATGACATATGAGGTCCCTTCCAACTCTGTTAATCTGTTAAATCTTCCACTCAGTTTTTTTTCCAGTCATATACATCTGCTTGTCAAGTAGGTTTTGTCAGGGTTCCAAATAGCATCCAAAATTAAATCAGAGTCCAAGGCAAAGTATTGCTCAAAGTTTCAATTTATTAAGAGAGCCATGTTGTTACATCTGGGAAAACCTGAATCTGAAAGCTTCCCGGTTTCCCCCACCCAGTTGAAAGTTCACAAACTTGTCCCACATCCACCATGGTCCAATTTTCCACTGCCATGATGGCAGTTCCACTCATCCAGTTCCGGTCAGACACAGAGGTGCAGAGACAAAGGATGACCTTGGCTTTCTAGAAGGAATTTTGTTTTGGCTACATAGCATCTAGCTCCGTACAATCCCCCCTCCCATTTTCCCACAATAGAAAATGCATAGTAGAATAATATAAATGTTGGCAGGCCAAAGATCCAAGAGGAATATGGCTGTAGGCCTGACAGGTTTGATATTTTAGTTCTGAATCAGTTTTATTCGATGGGTTTAGCACCTCTCATTTGTATGGGCAAATTTCAGTATAAAACGACCCAAAAATTGAGACTCCTAATTGGATTCTCTGTTAATGCCTTATTACTCACCGGATTTTGGGGGGGAAAAGTGAAATATTAGATAAAGAACTTTTAAACTGTAAGCTTCAAAAGGATTTGGCAAGATTACCAGATTTACTCTGAAGATTGTTTGAATCTTTTCCAACCAGCTGGATATCAAACTATGGCAACATGCTGTGTTTATTTTGGCTCCCTTTAATGTTTTATCATGAGTGGTCATAATATCCTAGTAGGAGAGTGGATCTGCTCTCCAGGGAAATTTCATCAGTGTAATGATTTATTACCAACATTTATATGCCACCTGTGGAAGCAACTCCGGGAGTTTACAATATACAGTCTAGAAATGACCATTAAACAATGCATAATTGCAAAATACATAATTAAACTAGGTGATTATCAGCACAGAAATCTGTCTATCTGAAAGCTTCCTGACCAAGTCATCTTTGGGAGAAAGCAGTGTTCACCAGTTGTTTCTGGGGAGGGGGGCAAGTAGACCCCCCTCCCCCTTGGGGTATGCTGTTTCAGAGAGAGGGGACTGCTACTGAGAAGGCCTAAGTAAGGCCACACCTAGAGTACTGCAGTTTTGGTCACCCCACTATAAGAATATGTTGAGACTCTAGAGAAAGAGTGCAGAGAAGAGCAACCAAGATGATCAGGGGACTGGAGGCTAAAACATACGGTGAACGGTTGCAGGAAGTGGGCATGGCTAGTCTAGTGAAGAGAAGGACCAGGGGAGACAGGAGAGCAGTCTTCCGATATTTGAGGGGCTGCCACGGAGAGGAGGGAGTCAAGCTATTTTACAAAGCACCAGACAAGGAACAATGGATGGAAACTGAACAAGGAGAGATTCAACCTGGAAGTAAGGAGGATTTTTCTGACGGTGAGAACAATCAGTTCAGAAGTTGCCTTCAGAATTTATGGGAGCTCCATCACTGGAAGCTTTTAAGAAGAGACTGGACTGCCATTTGTGAAAAATGGTGTAGTGTCTGCTTGGGCAGGGGGTTGGACCAGATGACCTACAAAGTCCCTTCCAACTCTATTAATCAGTATCTAAGGTCATTCTCTAGATTCTAGGCCAATAATCTCCCATGGAATAGTCATCCAGTCATTTACTTAGGTGAGATGGGTGGTTTAGAAATTAACTAATTCATTCAACTGTCCATCCATCCATCCATCCATCCCTCAATCAATCACTCACTCACTCACTCACTCACTCACTCACTCACTCACTCACTCACTCACTCACTCCCTTCCCTACTCAACAAGATGGACAGATTCTTCCTAGGGCAGATGATGCTAAGCCATATTTATTTTATAGGTAATCACCAGACCAAGATTAATTTAGAAGCTTACTGGCGGCCAATAAAGATTTGGACTCTCCTCTTTAACTACTTAGGATTAGCAAGCGATACCAGGGAACTGGCTGCAACTTAACTGATCAATGCATGTTCTATGCTTTTATTATTCTTTGCAGTGTCCTGAGGTCCCACGATTGTGTTTTACAGTAGATTTGACAAAACTAGCAATTATTTTCATATTTTGGCAAATTAACCACTGATTCACTTAATGAACATGGTATTCACTTAGCGAGCATGGCAGCTGCTTTACAACTGCCGCATTTGTTTAATGACTACCATCAAACAGTCCTAAATTCAGATTGGTCAAGTGACCCACGCATTTCACAACTCTCCTGGTTTATGACTTTTGATGGGCAGGTTGCGTTAGGTCATAAATCAAGGATTGTGTACCTGTATATGCACTATTTTGACACACAATCAGGATTTGTCTTTCCTTGTCTGACAAGAAGTGTCTCCCCATGTTCATTCTGTTTAGGTCTCTTTTTTGCCCCAGGGGGGAAAAACATTCTCTTTTCTAGAACATAAAATATTTGCTTCCGCACTGTAGTGGTACAATGGTCAGAATATGCAGGCTAACTCACTGCTCACCCCAGGAGTTCGATCCTGAGTGGCTCAAGGTTGACTTAGCCTTCCATTCTTCCGAAGTCAGTAAAATGAGCTTCCAGGTTGTTGGGGATAATATGATGACTTTGTAAACTGCTTAGGGAGGGCTGTAAAGCACTATGAAGCAGTATATAAGTCTAAGTGCTCTTCTCTTCTTCTCTCCCCTTCCCTTCTCCCCTCTCCCTCTTCTCTTCTCTTTCCTTCCCTTCTCTTCCCTGCTCTCCCTCCCTCGCCCCTTCTCTCCCCTTCCCTCCCCTTCTCTTTCCTTCTCTCCCATCTCTTCTTCCCTCTCCCCTTCTCTTCTCTTCCCTTCTCTTCCTCCCTCTTCCCTCCCCTCCCCTCTCCTCCTCTTCTCTTCCCTCTCTCCCTTCTCTTTTCCCCTTTCCTCTCCTCTCTTCTTCCCTTCCCTTCCACTGTGGTGGCACCATGGTTAGAATGCCGTATTGCAGACTAACTCTGCCGACTGCCAGCAGTTCGATCCTCACTGACTCAAGACTGACTCAGTGCTAAAATGAGGGCCCAGATTGTTGGGAGCAATATGCTGATTCTGTAAACTGCTTAGAAAGGGCTGGAAAGCACTGTGAAGCGGTGTATAAGTCTAAGTGCTATGGCTGGTATTGCCAGCCTACCTACCATTCCTGAAAACCATCTGCTGTGTTCCACATGTGTTTGAACGTCTTGTTGCGATGATTAGCATGTGACCAACATGTACTAAAGATACCACAGGAAATCCTTGATTTACGCCTGGCTCAAAGTTACAATGGATCTCCCGAAAAGTACTTCTATCCCATTTTACGACTGTCCTGATTTAGAATCGTAATGTGCAGGATCTGTTATAGCTGTAAATGAAGGAAAATCTGTCTGTATGCTTCTTTTTTTGTTGTTGTTCATTGCCTCTTGAAATGATAGTCCAGTTCGGAAATATTCCCCAGGCTTTGTCTGATGGACAGCAAAGACCTTCCATGCTTTGCCATGCTGCCTCGTGTATTTGCCCTGTTGTATAAATATTTGATGCAAGCAATTATTTCATCTTATAGAAAGAAGGCAGATAATCACACAAGGCACGCTTGGATGTATGCATATCTCACTGAGGATAGCAGAGATCCATTTTCCTTCCCCTCTCCCTGAAGTCTGTTTGAACAAAGCGTTTGCCAAATTTCCTGGAGGGCTTTTAAAATTTTTTTTATTTTTTTATTTTGAACACGTAAACACATTAACAAAGACATACACAACATTTATACATCACACTGGAACTTCATGTCCCTTCCTACAGGAGATATCAATCCATCTTTACATTCTCTATTTCCCTCTCAATGCATTTCTGTTCAATTCTACACTTTGAATCCCCTTATTTCATTCTCTTTTACTTAACAATCCATGTTTGGCTATTTACATCAGGCAGTCTTTGTTTTTTTTTTACTAGTATACAATTTTTCCTAGGTTTGTGAATCCTATATTTCTTAGACTTTTTGTCACTAATTTCTAAGTAATACAAATTACTTTTTTCAGGTTCTTATGTCTTATTTCTATCCTCCAGCCACATGTACCATTTTCCCCAAATTAAATACTCAATCTCTTCTTTTCCTTGGATTTCTTTGGTTAGCTTGTCCATCTCAGCGCATTCTAGGATCTTTCGTATTGTTTCATCTTCCTTTGGTATCATATTGTTCTTCCATTGTTGGAAGAAATGTCCTTCTGGGTTCGGCTCCAAGTGGGGAAAAAGGAGACATGGAGGCTGCTTGGAAAGATGGTTTAATGGTGGACAGGACCACGTGGCTTGAGCTCCTGAACAGAAAAGGCGATTGCATGCTTCAATGTTGGGTGAAGAAGAAGAGAAGAGAAAGAAGGGCTGAAAGTTCCTAGCTTTATACTCTCTGTTTGGCCCCACCTCTCTGTTTCCTGTTCCTGTGTAAGAAATGTGTTCTGATTGGTTGTCAGACTCCCATGGGGCCAAGTTTGAGTTTCCAGATGCCTTGTGGTGAGTTTCTCTAGAAGGCTAATCTTTCCTTTATTATGTAAAGTAGACTAGCTCAGGCTTTAATGGCTCATTGACAAAGGTGGGTGGGCAGGAAGCTGCAGAGAGCTACTTTGTCTTTAAAAACATGTTTCTCCCTTTTCACATCCAGGGAAATATAAGATTCTGCCTTTTCAATATTTCCTAGGATATTTCATTTTTCTAGGAGGGGGGGAGTGCTAACTTCCTACACCTTCTTAAATATAAGGTTACGTTTCCCTCTTCTAGCCTCTACATATCTGCTGATTCCTCTCTTGCTCTCCCCACTTCCATAAACTACCCAGAATGAAACCTTGCCCTCTCATCCAAGTGCTACTTCATTCTTGCCAAGGGAACAATCAACTCCTGCTTGCAAAGTGATGGTGTGTGACTGCTTTGTGCAGTGGTAACCACCCAGTTCCACCCAATTTTTGGGAACCTCTTCTGTAGGTGTGGCCTGCTTTGTGAGAGTGGCTTGCTGGCCATGTGACTGGGTGGGAGTGGCTTGCCAGCCATGTGACAGGGTGGGAGTGTCTTGCCAGCCATGTGACTAGGTGGGAGTGGCTTGGCAGTCATGTGACCAGGTGGGAGTGGCCAAGGCGATGCCACTGAATTCTTTGCCCCAATGGATGATCTACAAAAAGATATAATAAAGGAAATTTATTATTTTGTGTACTTACTACTTAAATAAGATTAAAATAATAAATACACAAAACAATAAAAGAGCTACTTACATAAGGAAGATGACTGTCCTTGCCAGTCTTCAATATCATTGACTCCAATGAATGGCCTGCACAAAGAAAGGAAACCCCCTTTCGGCCACGTGGCGTATGCCAGCTCGTGGCTTCCGCCTGAAGGCCTTCCCTTGCAAAAGCCGGGAGCTGGCGTATGGTAGCCTCCCTCAGCTGCCGCCGCCCACCCCCTTTCAGCCATGAGGCGGGGGAGCGAGCAAGCTGCAATGGAACAGGCGGGGTGAGTGAGTGACAGGGCCAGGGCAAGAGTGGTTGTAGGAGATGACCAGGCTGAGTCTGAGGGTGGGGTCAAATGCATCATCAGTTTGGAGTCACTGTGCCCCAATAAGCCCAGCTCTCCTTGAAGTGCATTGACTCTCCGTTGGCACCCATTCGCCTTGACCAGATCGTGTGTCTAGGTAGTGTAGAATAAACCTAGAGTGCTTTTGATAGTGCTCTATCAAAACTCTGACGCTTAGAAGAACTTCAACTGCTTTATATCTCCAACTCTTCAACCAGGGATGCCTTTGGTAAGAAACAATTGAAACACTCTTGTCTTTCCTTAACTCCTTCCAACGGATGGAACATTTATTGAATTCATCTTGGATGTGTCTATTTGGTTTTAGAGGACACACACATATTGGAGGAGGCACCCCGGAACTTATTTTTCCAACGCTAGAATGTAATAAAGGCTAATTAAAAAATTGAAATAATTGTGATCTTTCCTCTCTCTTTTTTTTTTAGAGAGAGAGGTAACAAAACCTGATGAAGGGAATCCACGGATGCAAATTGCCTTCACTTCAATTTATTACCGTGTTTTCAAAGTCCTCTTCCAAAAGCTATTAGCGGTGCAATTTCCATTAGAGTAGAGACTGTACATTTCATTCTGTTTACTACTAGGAATGTTCTTTCTTTATTTTTTTTTTAAAAAAGCAGAACATAGTGTTATAAGTCTGAAGCTAAATAACACGCTCATTGTAGCAAGGTGGAATGTGGGAACATCTTTCTTTGACTTACAGAATTCACAACATTGCAATTCTGTAATCAGGAGGGGTTGCCCCTGTTTCCTTCATGGAAGTATAACTCCATTTGACTGAAGTTTGGCTGAAAGCCCTATGAAGCGGTATATGTTTAATAAATAAACAAACAAACAAACAAACAAACAAACAAACAAACAAACAAAGTTCCAGAATAACTTTCATCTAAGTCAGTGAGATTTCATACAAGTCCTCATAGGACTGGAGAGGCCTTCTGCAGCATGTTTCCATCATATGGCAGGGCAAAAAGCAGGACACAGAATGCTGTTCCCTTCCCACCAAAGGTGGTTCCTATTTTTCTACTTGCATTTTTACGTGCTTTCGAACTGCTACGTTGGCAGAAGCTAGGACAAATAACGGGGGCTCACCCTGTTATGCAGTGATAAGGATTCAAACCACCGAACTGCCAACCTTTCTGCTCAACAAGCTCAGCGTCTTAACCACTGAGCCACCGTGTCCCTTGACTAATATAAGACCTCAGAGCAGCGTGTGGCCCAAAGTTTAAGTTTAAGTTTTATTTTATTTATCTGCCGCCCTATTCCCTAAAAGGGACTCAGGGCGGCGAACAACAAAGCAATGCACACCCACATCCACACCCACACCACATCCTGCTTCCACTTCAACTATGGATGCCTTATTCCACAAGCGAGGAAGAGGCTCGAGATCTGTAAAGGGAGATCGACAAGGGCTTGAATATCCAAGGAGAGAAAGATGACGTAGCAAGCAGGACCAAAGACCTGTGGACTAAGAGTAGAATTTCAGCAACGTTGTTGTTGTTGCTATGCCGGATGCTGTGGAAGTCAGCAATGCCGCATTGCTATTCTTCCTAGATTCATAGGAAATCCCAGGTCTGCAAGTTAGACCAGGAACTTAAAAAGATATATTGCAGAGAAGAGCAATTGCAAACTCCTTCTGTACTGTCTATTAAATCACCAGGAGTTGAGCTTATCTCAAGGGAAGCTTTGCCTTTAGTTTGTTTGCTTGCTTTACAATGGACTGCGGGACGTTTGTGTGTGTGTGTGTGTGTGTGTGTGTGTGTGTGTGTGTGTGCATTGCTTTGTGCCACGCAGTGCTCCGAGGTCTTATATAATGAAGGATACCATAAGAATCTGTTTAAAAAAATTCTCAACATAAATAATATGGCTTGGAGCTGGGGGAAATCCTATAAAACGATAAATAAATTTAAATGAATAAATAAATAAAGCCTAACACTTGCTTTTCCCTCTTTCAAACTTTTATAAGAATGTTACATCTTATACTGGTTTAGAATCATAGTCATCTGTCATAATAATCTAGTGAATTATCTGTAATTGCTCTAAACTATCTATCTATCTATCTATCTATCTATCTATCTATCTATCTATCTATCTATCTATCTATCATCTGTCTATCTATCTATCTATCTATCTATCTATCTATCTATCTATCTATCTATCTATCTATCTATCTATCTATCATCTATCTATCATCTATCTATCTATCTATCATCTATCTATCTATCTATCATCTATCTATCTATCTATCTATCTATCTATCTATCTATCATCTATCTATCATCTATCATCTATCATCTATCATCTATCATCTATCATCTATCATCCATCATCCATCATCCATCCATCCATCCATCCATCCATCCATCCATCCATCCATCCATCCATCCATCCATCCATCTATCTATCTATCTATCTATCTATCTATCTATCTATCTATCTATCTATCTATCTATCTATCATCTATCTGAATGGCTCTGTGTGTGTGTGTGTGTGTGTGTGTGTGTTGTATGTCCCAGAATAATTCTGGAATGCCTTGAGCAAACACCCCTCAGGGTGTGTCTGTGTCTCTGTGTGTCCGTGTGTGTCAATGTGAGTGTGTGTTCCAGCATAACTCTGGAACGCCTGGGCCGCTGAAATGAGAAAGACTGAATTATATCCATAGTGTCAAGTCACAGTACTTTTTGACAGTGATGGTGTGCATTTTGGATTCAAGTTCTATTAAGATACAGCCTGTTGCAAAGAGTGTCCAGATAAACTCTACATTCTTTAAATCAAGATGTACGCTGCCCGAGTTGAATCAGAGGAGAAATAATACTTTTATCGATTTAGTCAAGCAAACCTAATGCCACACTGGCATTCACGCATGCTCTTACCTAAACCAGCTCAACCACATTGGCTTAAACACTCAAACTCAATTGGATTGAGGGCTGAATCGGGGCTGTAAGTGTGGCCAGGGTGAGTGCGGCCAGATCGATGTCCCTCGTGTTGGGGGCGCTGATGGTGGCCCGAGCACTCTGCCAGTGAAAACAGGCTCCTGAGCTCTGTTTTCACCTGTGATGGCCTCTTGCAACTCTCTGCAGTGAAAAAAGAGCTCGGGAGGGTTGCGAACGACACACTGTGGTCTGTTTTCGTGGGCCAGGTCTAAGCACCTTGTGGGCTGGATCTGGCCCCCGGGCCTTGAGTTTGACACTCCTGGTCTAGAGGAAATGAAATCTGGCCCAGACACAGAAGCAAATCCTTTCTTTTTCTTTGCTCTTCAAAGTTTTAGACAAAGTCTTATTGCTGGGCAGAAACGCCTTTCGCTGTGAGCTCAGATCCTGGGGAAATGTTGTTTCTTTCTCCTTGCTCTGCTGCGGTTATATAATCTTGCCGCTTGTGAATTCCCAACTGCCTGCATCCGTGCCTGCTGTCACTTTCAGCTTATAGCAGATAGTTCACAAGGTTACACGGACTAAAACAAGAATGGCTTGGTTCTTAACCTAGTTAAAACACTGGAAAACATTTAGAGGTAGCACTTTGACATGGCTAGCCCCAAGGAGGCACTGCCTTTTCATCGTTGACTTCAAAGTTCTGTTTTCTAAGTGATCAATGAAAATCTCCAGAGTTCATCTATCTATCTATCTATCTATCTATCTATCTATCTATCTATCTATCTATCTATCTATCTATCTATCTATCTATCTATCTATCTATCTATCTATCTATCATCTATCATCTATCTATCTTTTCTATCTTTTCTATCTTTCTATCTATCTTTCTATCACTGAGTCTTTGTGGTGCAGTGGTTAGAATGCAGTACCTGCAGGCTACTTCTGCTGACTGCTGGCTGTTTGCAGTTTGACAATTTGAGTCTCACTGGCTCAAGGTAGACTCAATCTTCCATCTTTCTGAGGTGGGTATATTGTTGGAGGCAATATGCTGACTCTGTAAACAGTTTAGAGAGGGCTGCAAAACAGTGTGAAGTGGTCTAATCTAAGTACTATTGCTATTGATCTATCTATCTATCTATCTATCTATCTATCTATCTATCTATCTATCTATCTATCTATCTACCTACCTACCTACCTACCTACCTACCTACCTACCTACCTACCTATCATCTATCTATCTATCTATCTATCTATCTATCTATCTATCTATCTATCTATCTATCATCCATCCATCCATCCATCCATCCATCCATCCATCCATCCATCCATCCATCCATCCATCCACCTACCTACCTACCTACCATCATCTATCTATCTATCTATCTATCTATCTATCTATCTATCTATCTATCTATCTATCTATCTATCTATCTATCTATCTATCATCTATCATCTATCATCTATCATCTATCATCTATCATCTATCTATCTATCTATCTATCTATCTATCTATCTATCTATCTATCTATCTATCTATCAATCATCTATCATCTATCATCTATCATCTATCATCTCTATGTTGGGCCATCTGGTGTGTAAATATCAAATCTGCTAAGGACTTTGCAAAATTACAAGCTGATGAAATTTGCAACGTGTTGAATTGAGATTCAAAGACGACGTTTTTGTTGCTTAGCTGAATCAATGTATTGCTTTTATTTCTACCATGTTTGCATTAACTGAAGTTCGTTTTGGTGCTGGTGAAGCATATGTGTAATTTCTAGCTTTTGTCTGAATGGTTTAATCTTGTATTTTGAGGTGAAGATTTCAATTGAAATAGAAAGGGGGGCATGTTTGGAGGAGACCAGAGATATCGAATACAAACATCAAGCTTTTGTTTTAACATGAAAATCAAACGGTGACATTTTTTTCATTGCATATTTTTGTTGTTGTTACATGGCATTGCCATAAAAATAATAATAAAGACCCAGTGTTTTCTGATTTACCAATCCTGTTAGTTTATTGGGATATTTTTCTGTGAAAACATACGGTCTATGAGAAGATTGCAAGGTCGTATTTTCTCCTCACACCGTAGACTAGAGACGTGAATATCAGTTACAGAATGGAATATTGCAGATACGATAACATTGCAATGACTGGTTTCAGAAAAAATGCCACTCCAGATTTAGCAAGTTTGAATTTTTCTTATAAAAACTATAAAAGAGGCATGCACGCACGCCCGTGCGCGCACCCACACACCCACACACACATCCTTTTATTTCGTTGTAGAGAGCTGCAACGAATAATTCACCTGTGCAGTTCTAAAACCTGGCAGGTAGTTCTTAAAAAAAAACCCAGTTAAAATATGCAATCACCTTCTATTGTTCAATACTATTCATGCCATTCCCCCCTTCCTCTATGGGTGCATAAAAGTACATACTCTATTGTACATGTTTCTGCCTTAGGTACTAAATTTTATGTACTCCCTTAGCAGAGGCAGGAAAAGCAGAGCAAATATGCAATAAACTTAGTCTGTCACAGGTTTGTATCCCATAGGAACGAATAATCCCATTCAATCGCTTACAGAGATGTGGCAGGAATATCTGTTTTTCAAGGAAGTTTGACAGGCGCAATACTGGAAGAAGGAAGATTTGCCTACTATTCAAGAATGGACATTGAAAGTAACAAACCTAGCCGAGATGGCCAAAATATCTGCCTATCTTAAGGACCATTCAAACGAGAGAGATACAAACTGGAGTGGAGAAGATGGATTGACTCTACTCAAAATAAATATGGGACTAAGAAATTCCAGATAGCTTATGATTAGAGACCAGGAATTATAAATTTTCTAGAGCTAGTCCAGCAAGGAGGAGCTAAAGCTCAATTGAAAGATGTTATTAACTATCTTTCTTGGTGTTTTTTTTTCCAAGTGTATTTTAGATTGTTTTTGTTAAAGATTTATATCCTGTATTGGTTCTGGGAAGGGTTCCACCACAAAAGCGCGTAGGACAAAATCGCGCTCGACAAAAGCGCGCTGTGATGTCATCACAGCGCGACGAAAAAGATCGAAAAATGTAAAAATAAAGCGAAAACCTTACCCTAAGCCCCCCAAACCTAACCCTAAACCTAACCCTAAACCTAACTCTTAACCTAACCCTAAACCTAACCCTAAACCTAACCGTTAAAGTAACGAAAAACCTAACGCTAACCCTTATCCTAACCCTAACGCTAACGCTAACGCTCTAAAGCTAACCCTAACCCTTAACCTAACCCTAACCCTAACCCTAACCCTTACCTTTATGTGAATCGGCTTGCTTTAATTTAATTTTTATTAATTTTTATTTGAATTTTTCGATCTTTTTCGTCGCGCTGTGATGACGTCAAAGGCGCGATTTTGTCGATCGCGCTTTTGCCGTCCGCGCTTTTGACGGGTCACGTCTGGGAAGTTGGGGGAGGGGGGGAAGTTGGGGGGGTTGGGGGGGAGGATGGGGGGAGGGAAGTAAATATTTGTAAAAGTTTGTTTTTTAAAATTCTCATTAAAAAAAAAAAGAAAGTTTGACAGGAAGAAGACAAGGCCAGAGCATTTGTGTGTGTGTGTGTTTTAAAAACGGCTGGGTGGATGTTCGACATCCCGTTAGCAGTGGTGGGCCGCAACTGGCTTAACAATCGGTTCGGGGATCGTGCATATCCATGCCTAGAGCACTTGTGTGCAACGTTCCAAATATAGCAATTTGAAGCTCAGCTGTTTACCTTCTAAGGCAGCCCCAGTAAGTAGAACAGTGGAGGCTACGCAAGGTGAAGAAGTAACATTGGGCCAGTGTGGCTTCTGTCTGGTCTATCCAATGCGAAGAGGAAACAGGCCAGCAGTTTGGGGAGTGGCATCAGAGGTGGGTTCCTACCAGTTCGCACCTATTCGGTAGAACCGGTTCGTCAAATCTACCGAACCGGTTAGAAGAGGTTCCACCAGTGGACCCGGAAAGCAGGCCACACCTACAGAAGAGGTTCCAACATTTTTGGAAACCCACCACTGGTCCTTGGATATGATTATTCTACACTATCATGCTCCTATTTATAAAACTCAGTGCCTCTGTGAAAGGTAAGGATGACTACTGCGTTTGTGGTGCAATCAGAACATTGCGTGTGTTGAAGTTGTTTTAACGCAAACCAAAGATGCCTTTTAAAAAACAAGTTGACATCATATTCTTATGCATGCCAGTGCTGTGTGTGAGGAAATTTAAGGTGGTTCTGACAAGTGTCGTCGGCATCTTCATATCCGGTCACATGGTCGGCAAGCCACTCCCATCCGGTCACATGGTCGGCAAGCCACTCCCACAAAGGAGGCCACACCCACAGAGTAGGTTCGAACAATTTTTGAAACCCACCACTGAGTGACATCAAGCTGGCCATGCCCACCCAGTCAGCCAAACTTACCACACCCACCTGGCCCCCTGAGGTCAACCACAGCCCTGATGCCGTCCTCGGTAAAATTGTGTTTGACACCCCTGCCTTAAACACTACACCAAACTGGTTCCCATATGTATATGTATACAGTTTGCCTAGTTTCTCAACAGAGTTTCTCACGCAGAATCGGTAGGAAGGTTTAACAAGATTCCCCTAAAAGATCTTTCCCCTTTCTGTAATATTCTGTAAGCCAGAAGCATATTAAAAAAATGTTCATCTTTAAATGAACTAGTAATGCTTGTTAAAAATTATGCAAAATGTCAGCTGGTCTAATTTGTCTAATATTTCATAAATGTGCTGGAGGTAAGAGTATCAACTATCTGAAACAAATTAGTGTGCGTGGCTGGCCTGAATCTTTCTTAAATTTTTCCCCACTGCTCAGAAATATTGTCTAATTGACTGCTGTCGAGGGCAGATCCACGGGAGGAAAAAAAAAACGGCAGGGTTTTATTGCCCCATGCAGCCTACAGATTGAGTTTAAAACAGTGGAGGCAGTGACCTGAATTCTACCAAAAAAATATTGAAAGGGCAAAAAGAAAAAAAAAAGGGGGGGGGGAAATCTCCCAGATGCTCTCAGTACATTTGTGATAAGGGCAATCACCTTATTTTCATGCTGCCTCGCTCAAAATCATCGCCCCATGATAAAACTTTAACAGAAGAAGATCAAAAAATAAACCGAAAAGGGGGAACCACTCGTGTTGTCATGCCCTTCATCACAATCGGACTCTGGTTCGCTTGGTCAGCTTCCTTCTCAGATTCAGGGCAAAATTAAGGGTATAATTTTAGCTGTTTGTACTGGCTCTGCGTGACAGACGCTCCAGAGGCCATATGCCACCACTGCATTCCCATCGATTGTTTCCTGCAACTAATCTTCCAGCTAAATACCCTGGCACAGCTATGGGTCCATCTCTCAGCTGGAAAATTACTTCTGATTTTACACCTATCTCACATTTTAACACTGATCTCTTTGGGAAGCCACAAAGGGAACGTAAAGGCAGAGATGACAAGCAGGGCCTCCAAATGGAAGGGGGGGGGGAAGAAAAAAAAGGTTGGCTTTTTAAATAACAGTCGCAAGAATGAATGAAATAAAAACAGCTCGTGTTTTTGCCCGTCTCATGAAATCAATTAACCTTTCATTCATCGATAGTGCGGTTGCACTCCTGCCCATTGCCATTTTGTGAATGACTGACTTCAGTGACTTTAGAAGCGAGACCATTCAAGCGTGAAGAACAAGCAGCCCACGCTGTTTCTGTAGAATAATAGATCTGAGAAAACAGAGAAGAGGATTGGGGCTCAGGAAATACCCCGAAGAGGTTAAAAAACAGAAACCTGTCAACTATTGCAAATGAGACTGTTGGAAGAAATGTCCTTCTGGGTTCGGCTCCAAGTGGGGGAAAAGACACTGGAGACATGGAGGCTGCTTGGAAAGATGGTTTTAATGGTGGACAGGACCACGTGGCTTGAGTCCTGAACAGAAAAAGTGATCACATGCTTCAATGTTGGTGGAGAAGAGAAGAGAAGAGAAGGGAAGGCAAGGGGAAGCAAGGAAGGAAGAGAAGCCGAGTCCCTGGTTTTATGCCCTCTCTGGCCTTTGATCTTGATCTTGTATTCTGATTGGTTGTCAGACTCCCATGGGGCCATGCAGGGGCAACTCTCTAGGCTGCGTTTTGAATCCAGGTTTGGTTGAGTTCTCAGATGCCATGTGGCGAGTTGGGTAAAAGGGCCAATATTGTCATGCCTTAATCCCATCACTCTGGAGCTGAAGGGGAGAACTCTTTGTTATGTAAAGTGGACTAGCTCAGGCTTTAATGGCTCATTGACAAAGGGGGATGGGCAGGAAGCTGCAGGCAGCTATTCTGTCTTTTAAAACATGTTTCTTTCTTTTCACATCCGGAGAAATATTCTGCCTTTTCAATATTTCCTAGGATATTTCATTTTTCTGGGTGATAACTTCCTACAAGACTAAACTGGCAGGAATAGCCAACACCCTAGAAGATAAACTCAGGATCCAAAAAAGATCTTGACAAACTTGAACAATGGGCCCTATCCAACAAAATGAATTTTAATGTGGAAAAAAACCCCAAAGGTTTACATTTATGCAGGAAAATTCAAAGCTATAAGTACAGATTAGATGAGACCTGGCTTAAAAACAGTAAACCTGAGAGGGACCTTGGAGTCCTAGTGGATGATCATTTGAACATGAGCCAGCAGTGTACAGCAGCAACCAAAAACAGAATACAATCCTGGGTTGTATAAACAGAGGCATAGAATCACATGAAGTATTAGTACCGCTTTATAAAACCCTAGTAAGACCACGCCTGGATTACTGCAACCAATTCTGGGCACCATCCTGCAAAAAAGATGTTGAGACTTTGGAAAAAGTTCAGAGAAGAACAACTAAGATGATCAAAGGTCCGGGAACTAAAACATATGAAGAGGGGGTGCAGGATTTGGGTTTGGCTAGTCTAAAGAAAAGAAGAATTAGGAGTGACATGATAGCAGTATCCCAGTATTTGAGGGGCTGCCACAAGGAAATGGGAGTCAAATTATTCTCCAAAACACCGGAAGGCAGGACAAGAAACAAAGGTTGGAAACTAATCAAAGAGAGAAGCAACCTGAAATTAAGGAGAAACTTTCTAACAGTGAGGACAATTAACCAGTGGAACAGCTTGCCACCAGAGGTTGTGGGTGCTCCATCATTGGAGGTTTTAAAGAAGATATTAGACACAGCTACGTACTTCTCTGCAGTTCCACCACAAAACCGCGTTCGACTAAAGGGCGCTTGACGAAACCGCGTAGCTGACATCACCACAGCGCGACAACAGCGAGGAGAAAAAAGCACACTGTAAATGCTAAACCTAAAATTAACACCTAAACCTAAACCTAACCCCCCTAAACCTAAACCTAACCCCCCTAAACCTAATCCTAACCCTAAACCTAAACCTAAACCTAAACCTAAACCTAACCCTTAACCTAACCCTAAACCTAACCCTAAACCTAACCCTTAACCTAACCCTAAACCTAATCCTAATCCTAATCCTAACCCTTAACCTAACCCTAACCCTAACCCTAACCCTAACCCTTAACTTAACCCTAACCCTAACCCTTAACCTAACCCTAAACCTAACCCTTACCTTAACTTGAATCGGCTTGCTTTCAAAGCGCTATTTAAAGTGCCCTTCTTTCTCCGGGCTCGCTGTTGTCGCCCTGTTGATGATGTCAGCGACACGGTTTAATCGGGCGCGCTTTAGTCGAGCGCGGTTTTGTCGTGCCACGCTTCTCTGCAATGGTGTAGGTTCTTCTGCTTGAGCAGGGGGCTGGACTAGAAGACCTCCAAGGCACCTTCCAGCTCTATTCTATTCATCTATCTTTCTTTCAAGGGCAGATGAAGTGTTAATAATGTGATTCTCTACCTGCTTAAGGTGTAGTTATGTGTGAAATCAATTATATCTCACCAAAACAGCATATGTCTCCGCTGACCCAGTTCAAGACAATAAATATTAACATCTCCAAAGTTTTTGTGACTGTTGAGATTGGACCACGGGGTCCTACTCCCTTAGCTAAAGGTAAACGTTCCCCTCACACATATGTGCTAGTGATTCCTAACTCTAGGGGGCAGTGCTCATCTCTGTTTCAAAACCGAAAGCCAGCGCTATCTGAAGACATCTCCATGGTCATGTGGCCAGCACGGCTAAACACCGAAGGTAACAGAACGCTGTTACCTTCCCACCAAAGGTGGTCCCTATTTTTCAACTTGCATTTATTAACGTGCTCTCGAACTGCTAGGTTGGCAGAAGCTGGGACAAGTAACAGGAGCTCACTCTGTTACGCGGCGCTAGGGATTTGAACTGGTGAACTGCCGACCTTTCTGATTGATAAGCTCAGTGTCTTAGCCACTGAGCCACCACATCCTGCTCCCTTACCTCTTGATAAATTAGTAATTCAAAAGTGCAGAGTGGGAAAAATCCAGAGTCTGCAGTTAATATATCACCCACATATTTATTCTCTTGTAAATTATCCCAGATATAATGACTTTAAGTAATTGACTAACAAACCTTGAAATTAGCTAAAATGTTGTCCACCACTAAGCAGCAAATTTTAGAGTTACTCTTACACTTCTCAATAGAGTTGTTTCTAAAGACTGCAGATGGCAAATACGTTATAATTTTGTGGTTCACAGATAGTGGGCTTGCCCACATAGAATATAATTTTCTGGAATAATCAGTTAATCATACCGTATGATGATTAGGATGTCTCAGGGTGGTGTCAATGCATCAAGCAAAGTGTGTGAATATAAACATCTTTGATGTATCTTTTCAGCTCTCCCCCTTAAGATTTGGGGGCCAAACTTATTGTCAAGAGGAAAAAAAAAACTACAAGAAACTTTGAATTCCCTTGACTTGTTAGAAAGTCATTTCATTATGAGAACCTCATTCCTGCTTTAAGGGTCTGTGGTATTGCTCTGTACTCAAGCATTTAAAAAAGCTAAAGTATATAAGACATACTTGACTTTCTTTGAGTACAACAGGAGGAAGAATTGCTAGAAGTGGCTGATGAAAACTGATCCATATTTCTTCTTCAACTGCTTAATGCAGCTTACATACTCCCATCCTCTACCAGAGTGGATATAATGGAAGACAAATGGTTATTTTCAAGTATTGGTTCACAGATGATTCTTATTCTCATCAGACATGATAGCAGTGTTCCAATATCACAGGGGCTTCCACAAAGAAAAGGGAATCAAACTATTCTCCAAAGCACCTGAAGGCAGGACAAGAAGCAATGGGTAGAAACCAGTGGTGGGTTTCAATTTTTTTTAGAACCTGCTTTGTGGGAGTGGCTTGTTGGCCATGTGACTGGGTGGCAGTGGTTTGCTGGCCATGTGACTGGGTGGGCGTGGCTAAAGAAGAGCCGAGGTGGCACAGTGGTTAGGGTGCAGTACTGCAGGCCACTTCAGCTGACTGTTATCTGCAGTTCGGCGGTTCTAATCTCACCGGCTCAAGGTTGACTCAGCCTTCCATCCTTCCGAGGTGGGTGAAATGAGGACAGACTGTGGGGGCAATATGCTGACTCTGTAAACCGCTTAGAGAGGGCTGAAAGCCCTATGAAGCGGTAGATAAGTCTAACTGCTATTGCTATTGCTATTATAAAATGTGGTGAAACTCACTTAACAATGCTCTTGCTTAGCAATCAAAATGTTGGCTCAGAAACTCTGGCATTTGAAGCACGTAAGTCTTAAGGCTGTCAAGTTACAAGACCTTTGCACCCCTAACCCTTTAGAAAAAAAAAACCAGGGGTGTTGAAACTTGACAGCTTTAAGACTTGTGGACTTCAACTCCCAGAATTCCTCCTCCAGTCATGTTGGCTCAGGAACTCTGGCATTGAAGTGAAAGCCCTATGAAGCGGTAGATAAGTCTAACTGCTATTGCTATTGCTATTGCTATTATAAAATGTGGTGAAACTCACTTAACAATGCTCTTGCTTAGCAATCAAAATGTTGGCTCAGAAACTCTGGCATTTGAAGCACGCAAGTCTTAAAGCTGTCAAGTTACAAGACCCTTGCACGCTTAACCCTTTAGGAAAAAAACCCAGAGGTGTTCAAACTTGGCAGCTTTAAGACTTGAGGAATTCCTCCTCTCGCTCTTCAGCTTGATGATGTGAGGACGGGCAGGGGGAGGGAGCTGGAACCGGTTCTAAACGGCACTGTAGATTTGTGGAACCTCTTCTATAGAAGAGGTTAGAACTGGCCGGAACCCACCTCTGGTAGAAACTAATCAAGGAGAGAAGCAACTTAGAACTAAGGAGAAATTTCCTGACATTGAGTACAACGAATCAGTGGAACAACTTGCCTCCAGAAGTTGTAAATGTTCCAACGCTGGAAATTTTAAAGAAGAGACTGGACATCTATTTGTCTGAAGTGGTGTAGGGTTTCCTGCCTAAGCAGGGGGTTAGACTAGAAGACCTCCAAAGTCCCTTCCCACTCTGTTTTTCTAAGCATGGTAGAAATGGAATTTTGAAAGGAAGATGTGAACTTTTCATATCTGTTAGATTTAGCTAGCAGAAGTTATCCGAAGTTAATAAAAAAGAGAAGTACGAAGAATGGGAAACCATGAAAACTGTCAGTTACCAAATAATTAATATGAATTGGGAAAAAGAAAGTTTACATTTCTTGTCATTATTCCACAGGCAAGTCAAAATATGCTTGTTTTAATATAAAGAACTGCACGCAGAAAAAAAACACAATAGGGGAACCAAATAAGGTCACTCTTCCAATTTTCTTTTTACCTGCTTTCCTGCTCTAACAAAAAATGTGCACTCTTTTAATGCGCAGCTATTAACATCAGCTGAGGCAGCCACTAGGACTCCGAGGAGGAATTAAACAGGTTGTCATTTCGGTAGCAATAAACACGAAGCCTCCTGTCTAGAATAATTGATTGGTTTGAGGCATTAATCGGCAATCAACAATTAAAATGCCATCGTTTAAGAGTTTCAGAAATCTGCACAGCTGCATCAGCGGCAGCAACAAATGCTAACCAACAATTACATTTTTTGACCTCTGTTAAAAAGCTCGACAACCAGGGGGCATTTTCGGGAATCAGCAGTCACTACAAAATGTTTCCTTAGACAACTTGCCCAATGCAAAATAAGCAAGCGATGAAAAAACACAACCAGTGGAGGGTTCCTCTCCCCGTCGCTACCCGTACGCTGCTCATGGGGCCGCACATCCTGTGCGCACATCATTGCATGCGCACTCCACTGCCTTTGAGGCACCCAGCTGCTTGTCGGAGCTCGTGCAGGTGCTGGACGCTGTGCGTGCATGCGCAATTGGCTTGTTGCTTTAAAAACAAGTATAGAACGCAGGAGGGCAGATGGGCCAAATGAGCCACCATACCGGGATGCTGTCAGCTGCTCCCGGCTACTACCGGTATGGCTGTACCGGGTCATACCGGCTGGAACTCACCACTGCAACCAACCACTTTCTTTAGCATGGTGTCTTCTGACTTTGGAACACCATTTGTCAGCTGTGACCAGGGGGACCTTTGACCAGGTTCGCCTGGTGCACCAATTGCGACCCTACCTGGATCGGGAGGCCCTTCAGACAGTCACTCACACCCTTGTGACCTCAAGACTGGATTACTGTAATGCGCTCTACATGGGACTGTCCTTGAAGAGTGTTTGAAGACTTCAGTTAGTCCAGAATGCAGCCGCGCGAGCGATTGTGGGTGCACCCAGGTACACCCACGTCACACCTATCCTCCGCGATCTGCACTGGTTACCCATTAGTCTCCGGACCCGCTTCAAGGTGCTGGTCGTCACCTATAAAGCCCTACATGGCATCGGACCTGGGTACCACATTAAAAATGAAATTCTGTTACATGCTGTCAGTACACATACATAACACAGAGAGAAAGAGAGAGAGAGGGAGGGAGGGAGGGAGGGAGGGAATGAGAGAGAGAGAGAGAGAGAGAGAGAGAGAGAGAGAGAGAGAGAGAGAGAGAGAGAGATGCTAATAGCCTGACATTGCTGAAATAATATATATTAAACAGGAAACTGTTTTTAGCTTTTGCAACAGGTAGACTATAAGTGGATAGCCGAACTTGTGTGAAGAGCCATGAGTGATTGAAATAGGATATGTAAGTGTTTATTTTGGTCTTCAAATTTAAAGACCTTTGGTGCAGATTTCATTGAGCTTTACTATCAGTTTGTAGCAGCCTTGATGATTGTGTTTTACTATCTCTGTATTCTACTGATGCTGGTCTCTTAAAATGCCTCAACTGTGCGTGTCTACATGTGCAGGGCTTCTGAGATAGATCAGACTCCTTTTATCTCATCTCTTCTCTCTTTCTCCTGATTCCTAGCAGCCTAGAAGAATTACTGTGCTGTATAACTGCAATGGTGCCCTTGCTAGAGCTAATTTCAGAACCAGCCCTTGATTCCCATTCTATTTATCTGTTTTGTCAGGCTTCAGATATTCTTTAGGAGAAACCTTGCTGACTACACAAAGCTTCACAGCTGCTGTCTCTTTGTTCTTTCTGTTTGATTCTGTTTGTTCTTCCTCAAAGAAGCATATTCAGAGACACTCAGTGCTAAACCTTTATATAAGCGGTATACAGCATTTACTAAAGTTACCCCCTATTCAAAAGAGGTTGTTGTTAGTTATGAAGTCGTGTCCGACCCATCACAACCCCATGGACAACGTTCCTCCATGCCTCCTTCCTGTCCTCTACCAGCCTCCAGAGTCTATTTAAGCTCACACCTGCTGCTTCAGTGACTCCATCCAGCCACCTCATTCTCTGTCGTCCCCTTCTTCTTTTGCCCTCAATCCATGAGGCTCTTCTCCAGTGAGTCCTTCCTTCCTAGCCAAAGTATTTGAGTTTCCTCTTCAGGAATTTGCTTTAAGTGTTCTTGTGTTTGACTTTTGGGATGACCTGAAAAACTTCGCATAAGGGCTTGTGGTGGGTGGGAAAGTTGCAAAGGGGGACAAACTCTAAAGGGGAGAAGCAAGGGGGGGAGGGTAAGAGAAGAGGAAGGAACACGCTTTGGGATCAGTTCTTCGTTTAGACTATGGTTTTGAATTGTGACAAGCTCCATATTGGATGAGACATCTTTAAATTGGGAAATGTTGTTGTTAGTTGTGAAGTCGTGTCCGACCCATTGTGACCCCATGGACCACGTTCCTCCAGGCCTTCCTGTCCTCTCCCATCCTCTGGAGTCCATTTAAGCTCATGCCAGCTGCTTGGGTGACTCCATCCACCCTCCTTCTTCTCTGCCGTCCCCTTCTTCTTCTTTTGCCCTCCATCGTTCCCAGCATGAGGCTCTTCTCCAGGAAGTCCTTCCTTCTCATTAGGTGGCCAAAGTCTTTGAGTTTCCTCTTCAGGATCTGGCCTTCTAAACAGCAGTCAGGGTTGATCTCCTCTAGGACTGACCGGTTTGATCGCCTTGCAGTCCAAGGGACTCACAGGAGTCTTCCCCAGCACCAGAGTTCAAAGGCCTCCATTCTTTGGTGCTCAGCCTTTCTTATGGTCCAACTTCAACAGCCATACATTGCAACTGGGAAAACCATAGCCTTGACTACACACTTGTTGGCAGCGTGATGTCTTTGCTTTTTTGTATGCTGTCTAGATTTGCCACAGCTTTCCTCCCCAGAAGCAAGCATCTTTTAATTTTTGGGCTGCAGTCCCCATCTGCAGAGATCTTTGAACTTGTGATCAAAAGAGGACAAGACACCAAATTTGCTGTGTAAAATATTGGACCTACATTATTCAATTGGCAAAAGGAAGCTCAGAACCAGATGGATTGGAAACATGAGGAAGAGGCCTTCATCCTGCAGTGAATAGACAATGGCTAAAATGATGATGATGATGGCATTGATAGTCATTCCCTTGGATTTCAGGCAGGTGAAATCATACATCATCTTTTAATCATACATTCAAGCATACATCATCTTTTAATAATGACGTTTGTGGGCAACTGAATGGAGTTCAGTGCTTACTGGCCAGATGCCCTTCTTGTTGCTAGAGTGGAGTTTTTTTCAGCAGATATATTCTCAGGGTGAACAGAGAAATATCTTCTTTCTTTCTCTCTCTCTCTCTCTCCCTCTCTCTCTCACACACAAAAGCAGCCTGTATCCCTTAGATAAATCCCTGGATTTATCCTCTGCCGAGAAAAAAAAAGTGGAATTTATCTGCCTTCCTAAATAAGGCCCCCTATTGAAAGAAAATAAAAATAAAAATCCCAGGGAGATTTTTACTTAATATCTTGTGCATCATATACTTTAGATAGATCAGAAGGGTCAAACTCGATTTCATTGAGGGCCTCATCAGGGTTGTGTTTGATCTCGGGGGGGCCTGGGAGGGGGTGACCAGGTGGTGTGTCCAGCTTGATGTCAGTCATTGAGGCTCTGTTTTTGACCACAATGGGCCCCCGCAGCCCTCTGCCACTGAAAATGGAGCCCAGGTGGACTGTGTGCAGCTTGCCCAAGCTCCATTTTCACTAGCAGAGGCACCATGGACTGATCCTTCACTGTTTCCAGGTGGGCCTGCGGGCCAGATCTAAGCACCCGTGGGCCAGATCAGGCCCACAGACTTTGAGTTTGACACCCCTGAGATAGATACTTGAATATAGATAGATCAATGCTTATCAACTACCTATAGATTTTCTCCATAATAATCTCTCCCTTGCAGATAGATACTTAACATAACTATGAAATAACAATTTATTTAATATACGAGTAGAATCTATTCACTCAGTTGGATTTATTTTGTCTTTTCTCAGATGCACAGGTTAAATCTTTCTGTTCTGGCCTAGGCTTCCCTAGCAGCACAAAGCCGAGTCCTCATCCAGAAAAAACCCTTTTATTTAATTTACAGTGAATTCCTCTCCAGCAAAGTCTTTCGTCTCCTAAAGTCTTTCAAGAGAGTTCACAATTACCGACCTTTATCAGGCTTGGAGAGTGGCCAGGCCGAGATCTTTCAGACACTGCTGTACTTGGCAAAAATGTAGGGATGAACTAATTGTCTCCTGCAAACACTCTTCCCCTTTCGCTCCTCTTTTACTCCCTATGGGAGGGGCCATTCATTGTCTACCTGTGGCCTTACTCCCAAGTCAACCCTTGTTCCTTAGCTGTTCCCTTCATCTGGCAACTCTGTGCATGTGCACACTGGGAACAGGCTCAAGCTGTTTTTCTGACTCACTGATGTCTGACTCTGAAGGCAGCTGATAACTGTCGGCTGTCCCTGGCTCCATCTCTGCCTCTGACATAGAGCCCTCATCAGAGCCTTCCCCAGACTCCAGGACTGACCCATGTTCCTACCCAACCTCCTCACTGCCCAAGTCTGCTGCCACCTCCGCTAGTCGCTGGCAGGCCACGACACTTGCTCGGACTAGCTTAATGTTCTAATAAGGAATAGATTTCTGGCGGTTCTCCATAATTCTGAGATTAAGTTGACAGAAATAAGGACTCAATGTCTCTCCAAGCTGGCGCCAACTTGTGGGACAGTCTTGCTTAAATATTAGACAATACCTGCCCTCCAGGAAGAAGTGAAAATGGAGCTGATTTCAAGGACTTTTGGTCCTAGGTGCTAATTGTGTTGTTATGGATTTTAACCATGGTTGAGATTATTAGTAATAATGTCATATAATTCAGATTAATATGGAAATCTTTACTTAATTAGGATGGGTGTTTAATATAGGAAGTTAATGTTTCTTTTCTCTTTTTTTCTGTTTTGGTAGATACTGTATATTTATTATGGATGTTTTGTTATGAAGTTCTTTTCCGGGTCTCATGTTCTCAGAGAGTTCGGACTTTGCATTATTACGTTATTTATTGTTGATGTTTTATTTAGTTTGCTAGGGGCATTAGATTTGTACTTTCTGTAATCCAGAGAGTGACTCTACCTGGCTTGAGTGGCATAGAAATTCAATAAATAAAAACTTTTGCTAGATCTCTGTAGAATTAACTTTGGGACCGAATTGAGGCTTGGAGGGTATTTTTTAAGAGTTTAACTCTAGGTTTTTTTTTTAATAGCTATCCTCCAGGAATACTGTGATTATTAAGAATGAATGGAGAGGCAGTTTCTGAGAACTTGAATAAGAAGAAAAAGTTCTGTTTTGCTCAAAATGGCTGGCGGAGGCCAGCGGTGGGTTTCACATTTTGTTACCACTGGTTTGCCATGTGTGTGCCCCTTCTGCGCATGCACCCGGCCAGAAGTGGGTTCCTACCAGTTCGCACCAATTCGGTAGAACCGGTTTGACGAATCTACCGAACTGGTTAGAAGAGGTTCCACCAGTGGACCCGGAAAGCAGGCCAAACCTACAGAAGAGATTCCAAATTTTTTTGAAACCCACCACTGGTCTTTGGATATGATTATTCTACACTATCATGCTCATATTTATAAAACTCAGGGCCTCTGTGAAAGGTAAGGAGGACTACAGCGTTTGTGGTGAAGTCGTATTTTCTGCAATCGAGTTTGGAGTGATTTGCGTTGAGTTTGTATCTATTGTTTGCCTGTGTATTATTGTGGTTGAAGCTGAAGTAGTCATTGACAGGTGGGACGTTGTAACAGACAATTTTGTGTACTGTGCTTAGGTCAGACCTTAACTGGTGTAGTTCCAGATTGTCCAAGCCCAAAATTTCAAGCCTGGGACCAAGTTTTGTCTGGCCTGGAGTTAATAGAATAGAATAGAATAGAAGAATGAAGACTAGACTAGACTAGAATAGAGGAATGAAGAATAGAATAGAAGAATGAAGAATAGACTAGACTAGACTAAAATAGATTAGAACAGAGGAATAAAGAATAGAATAGAATAGAATAGAATAGAATAGAAGAATGAAGAGTGAAGTGAAGACTAGACTAGAATAAATGAAGAATAGAGTAGAGTAGAGTAGAATAGAATAGAATAGAATAGAAGAATGTAGACTAGACTAGACTAGACTAGATTAAAATAGACTAGAATAGAGGAATGAAGAACAGAACAGAATAGAATAGAATAACAAAGTTGGAAAAGACCATGGAGGTCTTCAATGCAACCCCCTGCTTAGGCTGGAAACCACTTCAGACAAATGATTATTCAACATCCTCTTAAAACTTCCAGTGTTGGAGCATTCACAACTTCTGGAGGCAAGCTGTTCCACTGATTAATTGTTCTAACTGTCAGGAAATTTCTCCTTAGTTCTAAATTGCTTCTCTCCTTGATTAGTTTTCACCCATTGCTTCTTGTTCTGCCCTCAGGTGCTTTGGAGAATAGTTTGACTCTCTCTTCTTTGTGGCAGCCCCTGAGATATTGGAACACTGCTATCATGTCTCCCCTAGCCCCCACTAGTTATACATTACAGCTTTGTTCCTGCGTAGGCCTTTAAGTTTAGGACTATGTTGCTGTACATAAACTTACTAGTGTACATACAAAACTTTTTAAACAACCAGACATATTTTTAAATGCGAGGGATACTGCAAGGCAGCAGAGGAAACTAATAGCTCTCATATTTCAAGAGCTGCCGGTGGTAAGTATTATAGAGCTTTCAAATTGCCCTTTCCTAATGAAGAACTTTCTGAAGTATCTCCATACAGACTTGTTTCAAAGTGGGGCTGATCAATAACAAAGAAGAGGGATTGTCTATATATCTGGCATGCAGATGCCGTAGCAAATTCTGCAGT
Organism: Thamnophis sirtalis; assembly: GCF_051295495.1. Classification (NCBI taxonomy): domain Eukaryota; kingdom Metazoa; phylum Chordata; class Lepidosauria; order Squamata; family Natricidae; genus Thamnophis; species Thamnophis sirtalis. The sequence goes on from NW_028261392.1 coordinate 6,737,895, forward strand.
CATCCCCCTGGCTGGCGGCAAATATAAAGATACTCTCCACGACACCCAATACAGGAAAAAAAAGAGCTTCACCACAACAATATCTCAAAATCATATATTCATGACCCAAATGAGCAGTAAAATAATAATCCTCCCAATTCGAGTGGGGGCAACCTTTTCGGGATCTTGTCAAGATTTGTCAAGAGCCGAGGTGGCACAGTGGTTAAATGCAGCACTGCAGGCTACTTCAGCTGACTGCAGTTCTGCAGTTCGGCTGTTCAAATCTCACCGGCTCAGGGTTGACTCAGCCTTCCATCCTTCCGAGGTGGGTAAAATGAGGACCCGGATTGTTGGGGGCAAGAGGGTGACTCTGTAAACCGCTTAGAGAGGGCTGAAAGCCCTATGAAGCGGTATATAAGTCTAACTGCTAACTGCTAACTGCTATTTGGAACTAAAGATTGTTGGGCATCCTTGGCGTTGATTGGACAACCGTTTGGGTGAAATGGTATAGGGCAGGGGTGTCAAACTCGATTTCATTGAGGGCTGCATCAGGGTTGCGTTTGACCTCATGGGGCCAATGGGGCCGATGTGGGTGTGGCCAGCTTGATGTCACTTGTTGGGGGCACCCGTGGTGACTTGAGCACTCTGCCAATGAAAATAGGCTCTTGAACTCTGTTTTTGGCTGCAACGCCCTCTTACAACCCTCCGCAGGGCTTGGGAGGGCCGCCCACAGGCTCCATTTTCACTGGCAGAGGCACCATGGGCCAGTCCTTCACTGTTTCCTGCAGCCCATGGGCCAGATCTAAGAACCCTGCATGCTGGATCCGGCTCCCCAAGCCTTGAGTTTGACACCCCTGCTATACAGTCTTTGTTTGAGCAAGAGGTTGGATTAGAAGTCCTCCAAGGTCCCTTCCAACTCTGATATTCTTTTATTTGGGATCCTAAGGTAGCAATCATAAGGTAGCAAAGGGACATGGTGGCTCAGTGGCTAAGACGCTCAGCTTGTCGATCAGAAAGGTCAGCAGCTCAGCGGTTCGAATCCCTAGCAACGCGTAATGGCGTGAGCTCTCATCACTTGTCCCAGATTCTGCCAACCTAGCAGTTCGAAAGCACATACAAATGCAAGTAGAAAAAATAGGAACCACCTTTGGTGGGAAGGTAACAGCATTCCATGCACCTTTGGCATTTACTCACGGCAGCCACATGACCGCAGAGACGTCTTCGGACAGCACTGGCTTTTCGGTTTTGAAATGGAGATGAGAACTGCCCCCTAGAGTCAGGAACGACTAACACATATGTGCGAGGGAAACCTTTACCTAAAGTAGCAATAGATTAGGAAATCTGTAGTTCTGGAAGCGATACAAAGCAATTCACTTCTTTTAAAAATGGTTCTTTTAAAAGACCTTGGGAAATGATTTCAAGGAAGAATTCATTAAGGATGCTCAATGGCGGAGATGGTCAATGTATAGATGCCCCCATTAGGTGAACAAAGTGCAATAAATTCAATAAAGAAGGTGTTAAAAGACGACCAGGGTGAAGAAAGGAAGCCTTTCATTCTCCCCCATCAAAGGACTGAGCATAGAGGCAGGTCTCCAATGCTCCTCTAAACATCGGCATTGTTAGGAACCATCCAGAACTCAGGAAATAATGTTTTCGAAACCACGAGGAAATTCAGCCTGTAAACTAAAGGGGGAAAATTGAAAGAGAGAAGAAGGAAACGGTAAGCGGATTTCATATTGTTGTCAAGAAAAATAAAATGGAGACATCCGCCTAGTCAGGGATGGGCTGCTACAGGTTCGCCCGGGTTCAGGAAAACCTGTAGCTAACATTATGGCCGGTTCGGAGAACTTCCAAATCCCCCCAACTGGCCCCTCATACCCCTCCCCTCCCAGGAGTCTCCACGTGGCCCATTTTGGATGCGACGTAAGTGTAGGGTCTGCACGGAGGCTTGGGGAGGGGAAAAACGGGCCTCCCAGATGTTCCGGCAGGCCCTCTGGAGCACTACTGGGTTCTGGATCCTGTTGCAACCAGTACGCTGCGACAGGGCCGGTGTCCTCGGTGGGCACATGCGCTGAGGATGCATGCGCACGCCACCACCCAGCGACACTCCGCTGCTTAGCAGAGGTCGCACAGGTGCCGCACGCTGTGCGTGCATGCACAATTGGCCCATTTGCCTCAAAAAGTGGTAAGGAATGCGGGTGGGAGGGTTCCAGTAGGGGAGCCGCTGCTCCCAGCTACCACCGGTACATCTGTACTGGGCCGTACTTCCCAGAACCCACCATTGCTCTGGAGCCAGAGGGAGGCAGTTTTTGCCCTCCCAGAGGTTCAAGGAAAGCCTCCGGAGCCTGGGGAAGGCGAAAATGGCCCCCTCGCCGTGGCGCAGGAGGCTGACTAGGCCACGCGGACGCTTTTGAAGCCCACCGCTTCACGTCGGCATCGGTTGAAAGTCGAAACTGAAGACGGGTTTCATGAGGTTGCTTGTAAATAAGGTTCCCTGTGATGCCTATTTAAATAAACAATTCTCCAGTCATTCTAGATTTTTTAAATAATGCCTTCCAGTTTCGAGGTAAATACTCAAAGGATCCCCATCCTTTCAAGCTGCTTTTTTTGAAATTGTGAAGGTCTAGGCAGCATTCTAAGGAACGAGCAAACCATGAAAAGAGCTGTTTAGCAGGAGAAACGCTTTCAATGAAGCTGTTACGACTTAAGATTATCAGATGATAAATACTCCTGGTGCCTTTGATCCTCAAGCGGAAAGCTTTACTTGATTTTATTTTTGCCGTTTTCTTCTGTTTCCTTGAAATGTGGTCTTTGCTTCGCCAAAGGAACATCTGACGTTCTTGCAACTTTTTATTTTTAAGGAAACTTGAATTGTCAGAATATTCTTTATCTTTCCAGAGCAGCCAAGTACTTACTTTTCATGTCATGTTAGCTGTCAGAAGGGGCCGGGGTGGGAGAGAGGTGAAATCTATCAAACATAAGTTGGCAAACAAAACAATTGACATATAAAAACAGGGCTGCCATAAAACTGCCAGAAGAATTTTTGAGTTCCCGAAGTAAAGATAAACCTTCTCCGTGTACCAGCTGTGATTTTTTTCCCCTCCCGCTCTTCCTTGGGAGATGGCAGGTGTGAGAAGAAGGTTAAACTGGTGTGAAAACATGCCTCCTTCCACACTGTGCTGCAAGAGACTAGAAATGGAGAGAATTATGAAAATCAATAGTGTAAGCCATGATGGTATGTCTAACAGGAGTACAGAGAGAAAAAAGGAGTTCTTTATGGTTACAGCATTGCATATAATCTGCATAAATCTGCATAAATGAGACAAGCTCCATTTCTGGAACCTATAGGACATCTTCATGTAGTTTTCTTGAAGCAATTTTGAAGCATTTTGCCATTCACTTCTTTCAGGAGAGATAGATAGATGTTAAATAGTTGGATGGATGGATGGATGGATGGATGGATGGATGCTAGATAGATAGGTGATAGATAGATAGATAGATAGATAGATAGATAGATAGATAGATAGATAGATAGATAGATAGACAGATAGATGATTGATAGATGATAGGTGATAGGTGATAGATAGTTAAATAGCTAGGTAAGCAGGTGATAGAAAGATAGATAATTGATAGATGATAGATAATATATAGATGATAGATAGATAATAGATCGATAGATCAATAGATGGATAGATGGATAGGTGGATAGATGGATAGATGGATGATGGATGATGGATGATGGATGATGGATGATGGATGATGGATGATGGATAGATAGATAGGTAGATGGATGATGGATGGATGGATGGATGCTAGATAGATAGGTGATAGATAGATAGACAGATAGATGATTGATAGATGATAGGTGATAGGTGATAGATAGTTAAATAGCTAGGTAAGCAGGTGATAGAAAGATAGATAATTGATAGATGATAGATAATATATAGATGATAGATAGATAATAGATCGATAGATCGATAGATGATAGATGGATAGATGGATAGATGGATAGATGGATAGATGAATTGATGGATGATGGATGATGGATGATGGATGATGGATGATGGATGATGGATGATGGATGATGGATGATGGATGATGGATGATGGATAGATAGATAGGTAGATGGATGATGGATGATAATGGATAGATAGATAGGTAGATGGATGATGGATGATAATGGATAGATAGATAGATAGATAGGTAGATGGATGATGGATGATGGATGGATAGATAGATAGATAGATAGGTAGGTAGGTAGGTAGGTAGGTAGGTAGGTAGGTAGGTAGAAAGATAGATTTTCCAGTCCAATCACAGATAATTTCCCATCCAACTTTTTGAAGAACTCAGGGTTATACCAGTCCAACTTAGCATGCTGCCATTTGTAGAAATATCTTAGTAGAAAGAGAAAGTAGGTCAAAGATATTACTGCAATTGCGAAGAAAATAATGAGCTGCTGGACTTGATTCGGCTTGATTTCTACATTGGTGGGACCAAGCTGAGACCAGAAAAAGGTGGGAATGGCCTTTAACATAACATGACACCTCAAGCATGATGTTGTCCAATGGCGTTAGCTCATATTTTTTGCATGTGTGCATCTCAAAGAACAGTCAAGTTCTCATTTTATTTGATTTAGATTTATATTCTGCTGTCTTCCCAGAGCTTAGTAGTAATACATGTGTGTGTGTGTATGTGTGTGTGTGTGTTTTCCAGCGTAACTCTGGAATGCCTCCAGTAATTTCAACCAAACTTGGTACGGAGATGACACCCTCTGGAGAAAAATTCTGTGGCATGGGGTAAGACACCCCTAACAACCCTCGGGGTGTGTGTTCTGTTAAGATGTAGCCCTGTTGTGCCTTTAAATGGCTTCTACTGTACTGCCATAAAATGGCTTCTACTGTACAGAGCAGTGGAGATCCCATGGTAACGGCTTCACAGTACTCCACAAGGGGGCTCCCTCTGGTAAGGGGAAAAATCCAATATTAGAAATTACTTTTGGTCTGGATATTTCCTCCCTATAAATAAATACCCAGGCACCGTCGGGCAATTGGCTAGTATTTTATAAAGGAGAAAAAAAGCACGATTGGGTAACTGATGGTCTGATCAGCATGCTGTAATGCCAACTCTCAGCCTTTGAAAATCCCCTGTGTTTTACATAATTTGCTTCTCTCAGTTCCAGGCTTAACTCATTATTTTGTAAAAAAACAACAACAACCAAACAAACCTGAATTGTAATGATTCCTATAAATACACAACTGCATCTTTTGTATTTCTACTCTTTAATATAAACCAATATTTTTACCTGCCAGATCATTGGTATTGTTGCTGACCCAACTGGCTTGCACAAATAATTTTTTGCAGTTGAAAAAGTGAAAAAAAAAGAAAAAAAGAAAACAATACGCTATTATCAGGGAATTATATTTTAACTATACGTTGAAGGCTGCAAGCTGCCTTGAGCTCTTAATAAGGGGCAGCCTTTTCCAAACACATTTGTACCTCACTAGTAATCTAATCTTAGGCCAATGTTTATAGATTGGGGGGTGGTGGTTCAGGGAGCAGCAGAGGATAAAGCTAAAAAAAATTGAACCAAATGAAATAGACAAAAAGGAGAAATGTCAATACACACACACATACACATACACATACACATACACACATACATACATACATATATATGTATGTATGTATGTATGTGTATGTATGTATGTATGTATGTATGTATGTATGTTATATTTATGCTGATAAATAAATAAATAAATAAAGGGAGACTAGTATAGATCTATTTCAAGCTATTTAGCTCTCATCAGCTAGCCATACCCTTGCTGGGAATCAAACCTGTGCTCTATTGCCTCTTAGGCAGATGTGTTAACCATTGAGCTACAGAGTTCGACTCCTTATCAGCCAGGCCAGGGTGAAAGGTATATATTTAAAGTCAGCTGATGAGAGCTAAATAGCTTGAAATAGATCTATACTAGTCTCCCTTTATTTATTTATCAGCATAAATATAACAAATGTAACAAAAAGGCAACAGTAAAAAATATTGGGTTTCTGTCTGTATGGTCTCTTGTGATGAGCCGAGGGACAGAGAGTGGAAGTGTGACCTGCCTCCCATATTTGGGCATACCAGGGGTTGTGACTTTATATATATATATATATATATATATATATATATATATATATATATATATATATATATATATATATATATATATATATATATATATATATATATATATATATATTTATATATATATATATATATATATGTGTGTGTGTGTGTGTGTGTGTGTGTGTGTGTGTGTGTGTGTTTATTTGTTGCCATATATATATATATATATATATATATATATATATATATATATATATATATATATATATATATATATATATATATATATATATATATATATTACAAATACAAACATTATATATATAAAAGAATGCTCCGTTGTTCTGCTTTGCTTGCTTTGAAAACTGGAGCTTTAAACACTCCCTTACGCTTATTTCAGGGGTCAAAAGAAAATAAGACACTGTCTTATTTTCGGAGAAACATGGTATTTTAGCACACTGACATCTCCTGGTTTTGGCTCCATTTTTTCTTGGAAGTGTATAACAATGAGGTGTTATTCCCTACATAGTATAGTAGGTTGTGATTCCAGATGGAGTTAGCTTCAGGTCCCTGGATACCAAGATATACAAGATATAAAACCAGCAATTTAAACTAGCTTGTCCTTAAAAATCATAATCAACTTTAGCTTCTCTTTGCTGGGAGTGCATTCTGCTTTTTCATTTAGGTTATGCTGATGAAAATATCCTTGCTCATCCAGCACAGGTATCCCATGGCTCCAAATTAGCTTCCTACTTTTATTGCAACTAGAAGTAGCTACTTCTGATTTACCCACCCTGGTATTTTCTGCCTGAGATTCTTAGAAATGGGGAGTTTATTCCCAGCCTGGCCCTCCAGCGAATACTAGAATGGAATTCTTTGAAGCTGTATAATTTCAAGGAGACAACGGATAGATGCAGGCAATCTAATAACCTGTTTTTTTTGACAACTTTCAGCAGATGTCACCTTACTGAAAGCGATTAGATACATCAGATGAAAACTTAGCCTTCTGATGAATCATGGTAAAAGGTCAATAGCGTTTGATATATTTTTCAGTGGTAAAGCAAAATAAAAACTGTGCATCATAAGATGAATATTACGTTCTTTTTATATGCCCTTGGAAACCTGTATGATATGTTTAAAATGCTATTGAAGGTTTAGAATTAATCATCTCTTTGTTGTCGGTTACATTAGGCGGAAGGTTGTTTAAATGAAAGATTATAATTGTTGAAAAGAAATAATAGATGAAAATAGCATCTGATGATTCTCACATAAATTGCTGCCCGATAGCCAAGAAAGTTTCCCCACCTCCAAAGAAAAATCTGGTGATCCCCTCTTTTTAAATAAAAATAATGCCATTTATTTTTTTAATTTCTTAATCTTGATTTCAAGTCATCAAATCATGGTCTATTCTTATTTAGGCAAGAAAAACAAAATGCACAGGTACAGTATAGGTAGTACCTTGCTCAGTAGTAGTAATTGTGAGATGGATTTTGGAGTCCTAGTGGACAACCATTTAAATATGAGCCAGCCGTGTGCAGCAGCTACCCAAAAAGCGAACACAGTTCTAGGCTGCATAAACAGAGGGAGAGAATCAAGATCACATGAAGTGTTAAGACCACTTTATAAGGCCTTGGCAAGGCCACACTTGGAAAACTGCATTCAGTTTTGGTCGCCACGATATAAAAAAGATATGGAGACTCTAGAAAGAGTGCAGAGAAGAGCAAGAAAGAGGATTAGGGGACTGGAGGCTAAAACATATGAGGAACAGTTGCAGGAACTGGGTATGTTAATTTAATGAAAAGAAGGACCAGGGGAGACATAATAGCAGTCTTCCAATATCTCAGGAGTTGCCATAAAGAAGAGGGAGTAAAACTATTCTTCAAAGCACCCGAGGGTAGGACAAGAAGCAATGGGTGGAAACTAATCAAGGAGAGAAGCAACCTAGAACTAAGGAGAAATTTCCTGACAGTTAGAACAATTAATCAGTGGAACAGCTTGCCTCCAGAAGTTGTGAATGCCCCAACACTTGAAATTTTAAAGAAGATGTTGGATGACCATTTGTGTGAAGTGATGTAGGGTTTCTTGCCTAAGCAGAGAGTTAGACTAGAAGACCTTCAAGGTCCCTTCCAATTCTATTCTATTCTATTCTATTCTATTCTATTCTATTCTATTCTATTCTATTCTATTCTACTCTACTCTACTCTACTCTACTCTACTCTACTCTACTCTACTCTACTCTATTCTAGTATAGTCCATTCCATTCCATTCCACTCCACTTCACTCTACTCTACTCTATTCTAGTATAGTTCATTCCATTCCATTCCATTCAATTCTATTCTATTCCATTGGTGCCCATATCACTTCTCTAACTGAATCTGTCCACCTTCCATCTGATTATCCTCTTCTTCTCTTCTCTTCCATCTTTCTCAACATTAGAGCCTTCTCCAGAGAGATGGTCTTTGCACAATGGGTCCCACATAGGAAAAGGCTGGTCATTTGTGCTTCAGGCAAGAACATGGGATTGATTTGTTTGACAGTCCAACTATTTGTCTTCTTGGTTGCTCATGGTATTCTCAAGATTCAAGAACTCTAATTGCATTTTACGATATTTTCCATGACTACGGAAAACAAGGGTAGAGAAAGCTCGAACAGTGTTCTTCAGAAAGAAAAAGGTCTTCTGCAGTCACGACGTAAGGCTAAGATTGAAAACCGGGCTTGTCAGATGCTACGTCTTTTCTATCCTGCTCTACGGAGGGGAGAGTTGGTCTCTGACAGAAAGCCACTTGAAGGGATTAGAAGTATTTGAAATGTGGATTGACATGTGGCTGTTCTGTATAAGTTGGGTGGGCAAAATCAGAAATGAGAAGGTGAAAAACCACCTGGGAAAAACCAAGGGAAATCATCAAAACCATAAAAATGAAAGAATATTTTGGACTCCTTCCTTCCTTCCTTCCTTCCTTCCTTCCTTCCTTCCTTCCTTCCTTCCTTCCTTCCTCCCTCCCTCCCTCCCTCCGTCCCTTCCTTCCTCCCTCCCTCCCTCCTTCTTTCCTTCCCTGCCTCTGTCTCCAATCCAATCCTTCCTTCCCTCCCTCCCTTCTTTCCCTACATTTTCCTTCCTTCCTTCCTTCCTTCCTTCCTTCCTTCCTTCCTTCCTTCCTTCCTTCCTTCCTTCCTTCCTTCCTTCCTTCCCTCCCTCCCTCCCTCCTTCCTTCCTTCCCTCCCTTCCCTCCCTCCCTCCCTCCCTCCCTCCCTTTTCTCATATAGCTGTTGGACATCTAAATGGTTTTCTTTCCACTTTTCATTAAAATTCTGGCTGCTATAACTTCACTAATCACTAATGACCAAGAGGGGGAGAGAATATTAGAATTAATGTGATGGTTTTGCCTGCTGACTATTTGTTTAGCGTGTATGAATAGATACAATCTTTCACTCTTGTCTCCATTATGGTTGATATGAAAATTGCCTAAAGGGAGAAGACGAAAAACCACCACCCCACTTCCTAAATTTTGCTTTCTGTTAACTATTATGCACCCAAATGAATATTGGAATAAGGATGCATTTTATGCTTGAAAACTATTTCGCATCCTTCACCTAGATAAATGAAATTCTGGAGTTTATTTCCAAAATCAAGAATCATATTTTCCTTCCTTCCTTCCTTCCTTCCTTCCTTCCTTCCTTCCTTCCTTCCTTCCTTCCTTCCTTCCTTCCTTCCTTCCTTCCTTCATTCATTCATTCATTCATTCATTCATTCATTCATTCATTCATTCATTCATTCATTCATTTTTTCTTCCTTTCTTCCTTTCTTCCTCCCTCCTCCTCCCTCCCTCCTTTCTTTCTTTCTTTCTTTCTTTCTTTCTTTCTTTCTCACGTTCCTTTTTTCCTCCCTCCTCCCTCCCTGCCTTCCTCCCTCCCTCCTTTCTTTCTTTTTCTTTCTTTCTTTCTCTTTCTTTCTCTCTTTCTCTCTTTCTCTCTTTCTCTCTTTCTCTCTTTCTCTCTTTCTCTCTTTCTTTCTCTTTCTCTCTCTTTTTCCTTCCTCTCTCCCTTCTGCCTCCCTCCCTCCTTTCTTCCTTTCCTTCCTTTCTTCCTCTCTCTCACCCATCTTTCTTTCTTTCTTTCTTTCTTTCTTTCTTTCTTTCTTTCTTTCTTTCCTTCCTTCCTTCCTTCCTTTCCTTTCCTTTCCTTTCCTTCCCTTCCTTCCTTCCTTCCTTCCTTCCTTCCTTCCTTCCTTCCTTTCTTTTTCCTTCCTTCCTCCCTCCCTCTCCCTCTTTTTCTCTTTCTCTCTCTTTCTCTCTCTTTCTCCCTCTCTCACACACAACACCTCCTTTCTTTTTTGCTTCTGTATTCTGCCTTTGTTTAAGAGGTGGATAAACAGAATTTGCACCATTCACAAGCAAGGTCCTTACAAGAACTCCATCATTTATTTACCCTTGGAAATGCCAGTTCGCAATCAGTATGGATTTAAAGATAGCATGCAGTTTTGCTCGTTCTTTTCCAAAGCTATTTTGCAGCCTATTCAAGGGTTGGAAGCAACTATGATTAAAATGAAATGTAAAATTCAACTGGCATGTACCGCAGGCCAGCAGTATAATGCTTCCTTCTAAATTCTGCACGATTCCCCTGTAATCTTTCATTTGGTTCCTGAATATCTCACTGTGTTCTACATTTTCTTCAAAGCAGCCCCCCCCCCCTTGAGAAAAAGGAAGAAATGTTTTAAGTATTCATTTTAAATACTCAGATGATAGCAACCCAACAATATGTCTATTGAGGTCAACAATTACTGATGTGTTTATAGGACATGCAACTAGACAAACTCCCATGCTAATTGTAATTAAACGTGACAGGTCATTTTACATGTTTAGTGTTCAAAGCCTGTTTTTCATAGGAGCATAACTGTACATTCCCTTATATTCCTCTTCTACCGTGTTTCCCCCGAAAATAAGACAGGATCTTATTTTCTTTTGAGCCCCGAAATAAGTGATTGGCCTTGTTTTTGGGGAGGAGACGGCGAGCATGGTCACCTCATTTTTTCAATGAAGATTGTTCTGCGCATGTACAGAACAGAAAATAAGGATGGTAGCACACAGGATAGAATCAGTCACATGGCCACGGAGACATCTTCGGACAGCGCTGGCTCTTCAGCTTTGAAACAGAGATGAGTACCGCCCCCTAGAGTCGGGAACGACTAGCACATATGTGCGAGGGGAACCTTTACCTTCTCTGTTCTGGCTGGTGTCAGCTATGATGGTGTTCAGCCACTGTGTTTATAATTCCTAAGCACTACTTCACTTGTCAGATGTTAGCAGTGTTCCCAAGTAGAAACTAAGAGGCTCAACTCTTGTATTTTGATGGAAGTTACACCAAAATCTCTGTTTTGTATCTCCTACAGTATTTGGGGGGGGGGGGGGGATATGCTGTATTAAATCAAGGGAGGTAGACATTTGAGGAGCTGCCTGATGAGCCATTACAGCTCTGTACAGTGGGAGTTGAATTTCTTCCTATCCCTGGCCTTCCACATTTAAAAAATAAAAAAAAAGCTTTTTGGACAGATTGAGGAGGAGTAGCCAATCCCCCCCACCCCTCACCGCCTCCTTTGCCGTGTTCTCCGGCAAAACATAATTTGGCCATTATTATCAGTTAATTGTTCTACATGCAATAGAGTTTATTCAATATGTTCTCCTAATATAAATTAATCTGACACAAATTTCATCTGGGGTGGCTCTGAGCGGCATGGAAAGTCGGGAAGGGAAGGGAAACACGCCGAGCTGGTATAATATTTTTTTTAATCGGAGTTAATTGATGTCAGCTGCAGGTCCGCCTGTGAAGTAGCTGGCAAGCGAGGTAGCTGTTCTCACAGCCCTGCTGAAGCCACTTGGAAGTCATTATGGATCTTTTGGGGTGGTGGGAGAAAATATTGGCTGCTAATTGTCCGGGAAAATGGTTTAGAATGGGGAGAGGTAATTTGTTCCACTTGGATAAGAAGCTTTTACTTATTGTGCCAAAATCTCTCGGGAGTAAACAGTGGCATCATTTAGTCTCTGAGTCTTGAAATGAATTTGACTTCCGTGGCGGATTTTTGCTCTGCCCTTATTAATCTCCATTAACACGATATTAGTCCCACTATTGGTTTGAATAATTCCATGCCATCATTGTTATTATTGCAATCATTGCGTCCCTCTAGGATGAGTTGAGATTTTGAAATATATTCTTAAGTGTTCTTAATGGATTTTGATCGTTTCAAATTGATTCCTGCAGTCTGCGCCCCCCCCCCTTTCAAATCTCATGCAAGATTTTAAGTGATTTATGACATTAATTTCAAGATAGGGCTCACCTCTGAGACTGTCATGACCCCATCACTGACAAAAGGCAGTGTCGTTATATTTAGCCTGACAGCTTCTTCCCCTAAAATCACTAGGTAGGGGGGGGGGAATTGAGATTTTCATGTTAAGCAGCTGTTGCTGCTTTGAAATCATATTGAATTGGTCTATCACCTCCTCTCCCAGTTACACTTGTCTGGATAAGGAATATTTTTGGGGAAAAATATGTATTTGGCTGATTGAAGAGACATCAGCTGAAGCAACAATTGCTGCAGTCAGAAGAGAAATAAGAAGGATCTTGGAATCCTTCTTGAGAGGGGTCTTGGAATCCTAGTGGACAACCATTTAAATATGAGCCAGCCGTGTGCAGCAGCTGCCAAAAAAGCCAACACAGTTCTAGGCTGCATCAACAGAGGGATAGAATCAAGATCACCCGAAGTGTTAATACCACTTTATAATGCCTTGGTAAGGCCACACTTGGAATACTGCATCCAGTTTTGGTCGCCATGATGTAGAAAAGATGTGGAGACTCTAGAAACAGTGCAGAGAAGAGCAACAAAGATGATTAGGGGACTGGAGGCTAAAACATATGAGGAACGGTTGCAGAAACTGGGTATGTCTAATTTAATGAAAGGAAGGATTAGGGGAGACATGATAGCAGTATTCCAATATTTCAGGGGTTGCCACAAAGAAGAGGGAGTCAAACTATTATCCAAAGCACCTGAGGGCAGGACAAGAAGCAATGGGTGGACACTAATCAAGGAGAAAAGCAATTTAGAACTGAGGAGAATTTTCCTGACAGTTAGAACAATTAATCAGTGGAACAGAAGTTGCCTCCAGAAGTTGTGAATGGTCCAACACTTGAAATTGTAAAGAAGATGTTGGATAGCCATTTGTCTAAAATGGTATAGGGTTTCCTGCCTAGGCAGGGGGTTGGACTAGAAGACCTCCAAGGTCCCTTCCAACTCTGCTATTGTATTATTGAAAGTGGCAGTCAGACTGGAGATTACGCGGAATTAGCAGAAGGATTGTTCTGAGAAATTAAAGAATGAAGTGCTACTTAATTCTCCAAGTGGCAGGAACTCGCTAAATAACTGCTCCACCGGGCTCAAGGCAAAAGGCATCCACTAGTAATGTGAATAGTAATCTCTAGCTGCAAGAGATTAATGCCTCCAAGAGGCAGCCTATTCATTCCCTATTAATGTTATTAAAATATCGGGGACTCTTTAATAATTGTCAACATTTTTCCTGTGTGTCAGCTTTTGTTTCTGGGGAGCTAAATTAGCCATTCCTATTTAAGCTGTAGCATAAAGTTTTCCCTGTCCAAGGGATTCTTTATGAATGCAAAATACAACATCTCTTAGTGCAGTGTTTCTCAACCTTGGCAACTTGAAGATGTCTGGACTTCAACTCCCAGAATTCCCCAGCCAGCGAATGCATTCGCTGGCTGGGGAATTCTGGGAGTTGAAGTCCAGACATCTTCAAGTTGCCAAGGTTGAGAAACACTGTCTTAGTGTCTTCTCCTTGACATTAACTATCTAAGATAGCTTTAACATTCCTGCTTTATTGATGGTCTCTTTGAGACACGAATGTGTGTCGAACGGGGAATGTGTTTTAAGTATTAGCTCTACTTAGAATGGCTAATTGGAGATGAGGATCAATTAGCTACTGTAACTGCGCAAACAAGAGAATACAGCGGTTTATTTCACCGTGTTTTAAGCCGTTTGGCCTGTTAGGATAAAAGGACAAAACAAGGAATTAAACTTTTTGTCTTCGCTCCAAATAATCAGCTTTTGCCAACCTGGCAGTTTGAAAGCATGTAAAAATGCAAGTAGAAAAATAGGGACAACCTTTGGTGGGAAGGGAACTGCGTTCCGTGCGCCTTCAGCGTTGAGTCATGCTGGCCACATGACCACGGAGACGTCTTCGGACAGTGCTGATTCTTCGGCTTTGAAATGGGGATGAGCACCGCCCCCTAGAGTCGGGAATGACTAGCACATATGTGTGAGGAGAACCTTTACCTTTATCTTAGGTCAGAAAAGGTGCTTGGCAACTGGTTCATACATATGACAGTTGCAATGTCCCAAGGTCAGGTCATTCCCTTTTGCGATCTCAATGGAGTAACCAGATTCATTTAACAACCAGGTTAAGTTAACTTAACAACGGCAGTGATTCACTTAACATCTGGGTTGAGAAAGGTTGCAAAATGTGGCGAAGCTCGGTTAACAAATGTCTCACTTTACAACAGAAATTTTGGACTCAATTGTGGTCGTAAGTCGAGGACGACCGTACCTGTAATCAATGATAGAACAAAGCAGGGATATTGTGTGTGTGTGTGTGTGTGTGTGTGTGTGTGTGTGTTTAATATTATGATTAATGCTTGCTTTTTGAATGCTTCCATACCGTTTTCCCGAAAATAAGACCTCCCTGGATAAGCCCAATTGGGTGTTTGAGCGTATGCACTAAAATAAGCCCTCCCCAAAAATATTGCAACAGAGCAGCAGCCATGAGGTGACCATAAGGTTGCAAAATGTGGCAAAGCTCGGTTAACAAATGTCTCACTTTACAACAGAAATTTCTGACTCAATTGTGGTCGTAAGCTGAGGACGACGGTACCTGTAATTAAAGATAGAACAAAGCAGGGATGTTGTCTGTTTGTGTGTGTGCTTAATATTATGATTAATGCTTGCTTTTTGAATGCTTCCATACCGTTTCTCCAAAACTAAGACCTCCCCTGATAAGCCCAATCGGGCGTTTGAGCGCATGCACTAAAATAAGCCCTCCCCAAAAATATTGCCACAGAGCAGCAGCCATGAGGTGACCATGCTCACCTCCTCCTGCACCTCAACAATAATGAGGCCTCCCCCAAAATAAGGCCAAGTGTTTATTTCGGGGGTCAAAAGAAAATAAGATTTTCAGGGAAATATGATAGTAAGAGGTGTCAGCACACTTGCTGGATGTCTTTTTAGATGAATTGGGCAGATATAGAGAGGATCTTCTAATCCTTTTTTTTGTTGGAATGCCAGATTGTAACTGTAATAATCTTTGGGAATCTCTTCACCCTTGAATATTTTCTGGGGGAAAAAAACACACCATCTTCTGATTTATGAGGGCATGTTATGCAACTGCTGAACTGAAAAATAGGCTTCTTATTATTTAATCTTTGTGTCAAATGACTGCAACATTAATCCTTCCAGGTGATGTGCCAGCGAGAAAACAATCTTGACAATTTTTTTTCCTTTTATTTTTTTTTAGCCTAATCTTTGCGACACTCCTAAGAAAAATGTATTACTGGAGTTTTCCCTATGATAAATATTTGGGCTACTATTTGGTAAGAAATTGGGTGTGGAAGCCCTAATTAGATTAGAGTTTTTCAATTACCTTTTGTCTCCAGGGCATCGCAACTGCGGAATTTAAAAGCGGAATGTTAAAATATTTACGGTACAATATTAAATATTAAAATCCTGAGGCATACAGGTAGACATCAACTGACCATCGACCACAACTGAACCCAACATTTAAGTGAAATGTTTCTTAAGTGAGTTTGCACCAGGGATGAAATCCTATCGGTTTGGACCGGTTCGCCTGAACCGATAATAAAAAAAAATGCTACTGGTTCAGACGAACCAATATTTCTGACAATCAGCTGCCGTATTTTTCAGAGTATAAGACACACCTTTTTCCCCTCAAAAAAGAAGCTGAAAATCTGGGTGCGTCTTATACACTGAATACATCATTTTTTGCCTCCCGAAATCCTGCCCCCTTCATCAAAATGGCTGTGCAGAGCCTTTAGGAGCCTTGCAGAGTGCTCCTGGGGGCTGGGGAGGGAAGAAATGAGTGAAAAAAGGGCCATTGTTTTGCTCAATTTTGCCCCCCAAGCCCCCAGGAGCACTCTATAAGCCTCCTAAAGGCTCTGCATGCCCTTTTTTTTGACACAGCACACACAGACACAGACACAGACACACACACATATGTTGCATTTGTGCTGATAAATAAATAAAGGGAGACACAAATGCATGTGCATATCAGCACAATGCAACACAAATGTAACAAAGGCAACAGTAAAAATAATGGCTTTCTGTCGTGATGGTGTCTTGTGATGAGCTGATAGATAGAGAAAGGAAGCAGTATGCTTCCTCCCATATTTGGGCATACCAGGGGTTGTGACACAATACACACACACACACACACACACACATATACATATATGCTGGTCTTGTTGTATTTGGGTCTTTTCTCATGTAAGATTGAGATTGTCTTGGCAACATTTCGGCGAGGTCTCACTCGCCATCTTCAGGCTGGGCTTTTGGCGAGTACACCGTAGGTATGCTAGTCTTGTTGTATTCAGGTCTCTATATAAATAAATAAAAAATAAATTTTCATCAGGTTTATCCCTGGGGTAATCTCTTCAGCCTGTTTCGGTCTCAATAGAAATTGCTGCAGCAATCATTACAGGCTAGTAGGAACATTTCTGGAGAAGAAATAAGTCAGAATCAAACTTGACTTCTGGCCTGCTTACAACTTTGATAAGGAACTCCAGGGAATGGCAGGCTGTAAATTAGAAGGAAAAGTTGTGGGGGGGGGGGGACTCCTAGAAGGTGACAATTCTGTACTGATGCCAAGCTAATTGCACGGAGATGGTCCATGAAGTAGGTCTTGGAAGAGAATTTATTGATTCTGTAGAAGCTGCTTGTCCCACTTGGTCATTTTCCTTGCTGGACTGAAGTCCTTTGGTCTTTGATGTCGTCATGTCCTTTGTTGCAAATTATTTATCAAGTGACAACCTTGTATCATCTTCCTATGTGAGCACCCTTAGCTTCATGATACCACAAGCAGTCTTTATATGCACATCCATACCTACATTATGTCAGCGTTCCAAATACCATGTAGAATTAAATCAGAGTCGAAGGCAAAACTATGCTTAAAGTTCCAATTTAATAAAGCAGGCATGTTGGCACATAGCTGTGGGGATCCCAACTCTGGAAGTTACATCAGAATCCCACCCAGTTAAAAGTTCATGATCTTGTCCCCACACCCACAGTCCATCACATGGTCCAATCTCCTTCTTCCACGCTGGCGTCTATGCCCAGCTTCTTCCGGTCAGGTGTACTGGTGTGGAGAACAAAGGATGACCTTGCTTCTAGTAAAGAATGAAAAACAATACATTCCAAAATCCTACTCCTTCTATTCCCTCCTCCCATTGACTATACTTAAAGAAACAGCATAATGAAGTTAGAGAAAGTGTGGCAGGCCAAAATTCTAAAAGGAATATAAATGCATCTGACACATTAAACCACCAAAGGACCATTGACCCGTTACTGTTTGCTACACATCCAATCTATTTTCACTAGGCTTTATTTCCATTTGTTACCGCAGGTAGAGCATTCAGCCTTCCAACTTTCCATTCCATATTTACACAAAACCTTCCACAATTCAAGCCGGTTCACTTTATCGCGTGCTTTCTCTAAATCCCCACACATCTACTGTGTTTGCTTTCCCACATTTATATGGCATTTAATGACCTACTAAAGAGCACAAATCCGGTGTGTAGATCTCTTGTAAAATCCGCAACCCATCTGTCATGACTTTGGACGACTAAGGCTTTCCCGTAAAGCTTCTTAGTAGATGGACATTACACTGCGAGCCCAGACTTAGGTTTCTTTTATCTGACCACCATCTTGGTCGTGACACTTCCTCCTGTTCCTCAGAGTTGTTCCTTCTGCCCATTATAATTCTACAGGCTCCGTTTCTGAAGCAAGCAATTTAAACTTGTCTTTTTTTTTCTTTAAGCAGCAGTAAGACACTCCTTTAAACCAGGGGTGTCAAACTCAAGGCCCGTGGGCCAGATCCGGCCCACGGGGTGCTTAGATATGGCCCATGGGCCACCCTGAGAACCTCGAAGGACTGGTCCACAGTGCCTCTGCCAGCAAAAAGGAGCTCAGAAGGGCCACACGCAGCCTTCTGGGCTCCGTTTTCGGCTCTGATGGCCTCCTAACCATCTGCCAGTAAAAACAGAGCTCAGGAGGGTTGCATGCAATCCTCCCAAGCTCCATTTTTGCTGGCAGAGTGCTCAGGCTACCATAGACACCCCCGGCACAAGCGACGTCGAGATGGCCATGCTTACCCTGGCCATGTCCACCTGGCCCCCTAAGGTCAAACACAACCCTGATGCGTACCTCAGTGAAATCGAGTTTGACACCCCTGCTTTAGATAAACGTGCATATTATTTTCTTTTCACTTGGAGTTTTTTTTTTTGATAAGTGCATCTTAAAAGGCTATAATAGCCATATTCAGAATATATGGCTATCTGGAGCATCTTATCTCTGGCTAATTCCCTGATGCTCAGGTACTAAGGCACTGGTTTGCTGCTGGCAGCATCAAATTCATCTTGGCTAATCTTGCAAAAGGCAAATTGGATTGAAGATGGGTTACAGGGGTGAGTTTCTGCCAGTTCTAACCTATTCTATAGAAGAAGTTTCACTAATCTACAGTGCCGTTTAGAACCGGTTCCAGCGAGAGGAGGAATTCTGGGAGTTGAAGTCCCGAAGTCTTAAAGCTGTCAAGTTTGAACACCCCTAGAGGGTTAGGAGTGCAAGGGTCTTGTAACTTGACAGCTTTAAGACTTGCACACTTCAATGCCAGAGTTTCCGAACCAACATTTTGGTTGCTAAGCAAGAGCGTTGTTAAGTGAGTTTCACCACATTTTACAAGTTGGCCACGCCCACCCAGTCACATGGCTGGCAAGCCAGTCCCACCTGGTTACATGGCTGGCAAGCTACTCCCACAAAGCAGGCCACATCTAACATCTACAGAAGAAGTTCTAAAAAATTTTGAAACCCACCACTGATGGGTTAGTACTTGGCTGAAAAGCTAACAAGAAAATGTAGGCTGTAGGATAGCCTGGAAAAAACATGAAATAACATCCTCCAGAAAAATGGTGGCAAAGTATTTCTATACGGATGCTACGGAATTGGCACAATTGGCATAATTTCATTCACGGATAATTTCATAATTTCATTCATGGATGCTACGGAATTGGCACAATTGGCATAATTTCACTAGAAATCCAGTTTGAATGAACATTCTCTCTATCTGACTCATCCCAAAGAATTCTGCTCCTTTTTTTCTCCTACCGCAATGAATGGCAGTTGGGAGTGAGAAACAGGAAATCCGATAGCCACAGAGGTAATCAAATCTCTTAGAATATAACTTTATTACGGTCACAGACCAGCAATAGACATCACTGTTTACAATATATTAAAAAAAATAGTACTGACATTCAGAGTGGATAATAACATCCCTGTTAAGAAAATACATGTTCTCAAAATGAGAGTGGAGAGACGATAAGTATGTGAGTAAATATAATTTTCCAAAAATTGTTAAGAGATATCTCCAAAAAAATTGGCACAAGTTGACAGCTATAATTCTGTAACCAATTTTTCTTCCTTGTGGCCATTGCAGCAATTGAAGAATTTTGCCATTGCTTGCGTGATAGCCGGGCTGGAGGAGAAAGCCTACATAAAAATTGTCTGGCCTCCTTGGCAATCTCTTTAGTAAGGGGAGAATAAATACTGACCTATACACTCTGTATAACTCACAGCACAAAACATGTGACATATCTTCAACTTCTCCTTTACCACTTATACATACCCATTCTGCTATTGGTGTTCTCTTATACCTGCCCCGGAGGAGTGCTGAGTAGAGAATGTTAAATCTGGCTCTAAAGAAAGCAATTCTTTGTTTTGGGAAGTTCAGATCATTTAGATGTCTTGCCGTTTCCCACACACCCTGTTTGATTCTGTCCCTACTATTGAGAGGCAACCAGAGATAATGGGTCCTAGACATTAATATTTTTGCTATGTCTCTCTAGGATTTCCCTCCATTATGGACAAAATTTGTTAGGAATATAATCTAATGATTGGGTTGGCAATATATAAATCATATAGCAATGCTGTACCTGTTTCTTTAAATCATACTGTAAAATGTGATTGGTTGCTGTTTCCTCAATCGGCCATAAGAGGGAGCCAGAATGACTGTTAGCTCTCTGTTTCGTTAGATGCTGGACTGATCTGATCTGAGTGTTTTTGGAAGCTGGCTGTTAGAAAGTGCCGTGAGCTATTGTAAGTTTTGCAACTGCTAGCAAACTTTGAGTACCGGACTGTTTGTATGATTATGGACTATGTTATTTGGATTATCCCTTAACTGAAAGACATTGATGACTGACTGTCTTATCCGTGTATGACTTCGACTGTTTGATGGACTCCGATATCCCTCTTTCCACGAAAGTAAAAGCCTAATTAAACTGCAGTGTCTCTGTATGCTGGTTTGTGTGTTCTCCAACACAACTCTCACAACGCTTCTCTGAAGTACTCGCTCTCCCAACGGGGAGCTCACCTAACAGAGTTGAATTTAACAGAGTTAGGGTACCCCACAATAAAGCGTTCCCTGCCTGCACTTAGAAAAGAGAAAATAACACTAGAGTCTCTTTATTTGAGCAGTGGGAGACCTTTGTGAATAATCGAGTTATCCGTATAACGTTGGAAAGGACAGGACCGTGAGCAATCTGATGTTTGGCATTTATTTAGTGACTCACCTGGGTATTTGGAAACTGTTCTTTTATCACGGGCTAATGTCTTCCCACACCACACTGCTACATGGAGGGAAAGAGACTTTGAAAAATGGATCTCTTAATGGGTAACACTGTAGAAATCTCTGGAATGTAATTTTGTTTGGCGGAAAGGTAACTAATTCTGATCAATTCCTTGTTAGAGGAAGCAAAGACAGTTGCAGGCACCTTCTGATGGTGAGGGTCAAACAATCAGAGTTAATTACCATATTTTTTTGGACTATAAGATGCACTGGTGTATAAGACGCACCAAGATTTCGAAGAGATAAGTAAGAAAAAATTTGTTGTCCTCCCTGGCCCCCAGGAGCACTCTGCAGGTTTCAGCAGGACTGGGGGAAGGCAAAAAGGCCCCCAGTTTGTGAAAAATAGGTGGAAAATCATTTTGCAAAAACAGGAACATTTTTGCCTTCCCCTAGCCCTTCTGGAGCCTGCAAAGTGCTGCTGGGGGTTGTGGGAAGGCAAAAACACCTCTGTTTTTGTGCAAATGGCCTGTTTTTCACAAAAATGGTACACGGGGATGGGGTTTGTAAAAATAAAATGGATGTATTTGGTGTATAAGATGCACCAACATTTCTATGCTCTTTTAGGGTGGGAAAAGGTGTGTCTTATACTCTGAAAAATACATTTTTCGGAGTATTTGGGAACTATTTGGGAATAGTTCTGTGTAACTGGAAGAGGGAAGGCATTTTGTGTTCCAATTTAGCCACTGTGAAAGCTTGATCAGTAAAATTATCATGAAGAATTAACTTAAAATGTTGTGCAAAATGTACTATTGTTTTTAAGGATTGGACGCTCTAAAGATTAATTTCAAGTTTGAAATTAAAGTTTAAGATCTGTATGGGACTTGGTTTTTTTTTTTTTGCATTAATGTGTCCTGAAAAATTAGAACGAGATTATTTCAGTTCTACATAGTCTATGCTTGAGTGGGCCTAACCTCCTTTCTTCCTATTGTTATTGCTGCTGCCCCAATTGTAATGGGTATTCTTGTAAAACATAAGCAAACACTATAGTGCAGCTGATAAAAAGGGCACTGGTATCTTGGGGGGAATTGACAATGATGTATGGTCCAGATCACAGCTTTTACTTGTACCCTACCCTGGTTATTTAGAGCACTGCATTCACAGGGTGGCTTCAAGAGAGCTATCAAAATGATGAAGGCTCTAAAAACCAAGGAATGGTTAACATCTCTGAGTATATTTAGTGTCGGGGTTCCAAGTAATACACCCACAGCATCAGAACTCCGAGGCAAGCAGGTTCCTTAAAGAACAAGTTTACTGGATATATCATATTGGCACAAACTGGTGAAAACCGACTCTAAAGGTTCCTGCGGTTTTCATCTAATTAAAAAGTAAAAGTCCCCCCCCCCGTTTTCCCAAAAAGTCACATGGTCCAATCAAGGCGCTGTCCAGTTGCTAGGAAATGTCACTCCTCCTCTCTTCAGCCCCCTGTGGGAATGTCCTTGGTTCTCAGGGGAAACTATTTTGTTTTGGCTACTTTTAGATATTTCTGACATTTAGCTTCCAGAAGAGAAGAATGAAGGGTAATCAGACAGCAATCTTCTGTCACCCAGAAGGGAATTAACATAGTTTGCATTCAGGGGTAGTATTCACTTACTTTCCCTACCAGTTCACAAATGTGAGTGCACGCTCACTGTAAAACTGTCTCATATTTGAATTGTGTATATAGTATTATTTGATATGGAATCAATATCGAAGTTATTGCTTGTTGGCCTAAGAAAGGGCCGGTATTGACCTACATTTTAAGGAGTGCTATGTTGTGTTTCCTTGAACTGCATCCAATGTTTTGTGAACTATAAATGCTCAGCCTTTGCGAGGGAATTTCCTACAATGTAAATGACATTTACAGCATAAACTTCTCCTCATTTAGTTGCAAAAAAAACCAACAGCAGTGAATTAAGTAAAGGTTAAGCATGTGTTACATATCTGCCAAGATCCATCCTAAATCTTTAAAGATACAATCTACTACTGTAGTACAATAATTCAGTGGATAAAAGTCAAAGCGATTGCTAGAATGGCTTTGAACAATAATTTAGCACAATCCAGCGGAACCATCTAACTCAATACCCATGGCAATTAAATGCCTTTTTTAAATAAATAAGGGCAGAGCGCAGCTACTCTTTAAGGCTGGTTGACAGATGATGCTTTAGCTGTACTTGTGACATTTATTAGGGTAAATTAAGTTTAAATTTGCCTCCAGTTTTGGTCGCCACAAGGTAGAAAAGATGTGGAAGACTCTAGAAAGAGTGCAGAGAAGAGCAACGAAGAGGATTAGGGGACTGGAGGCTAAAACATATGAAGAATTGGGTACTGAGTATGTTTAGTCTGATGAAAAGAAGGATTAGGGGTGACATGATAGCAGTGTTCCAATATCTCAGGGGCTGCCACAAAGAAGAGGGAGTCAAGCTATTCTCCAAAGCACCTGAGGGCAGGACAAGAAGCAATGGATGGAAACTAATCAAGGAGAAAAGCAACTGAGAACTAAGGAGAAATTTCCTGACAGTGAGAACAATTAATCAGTGGAACAACTTGTCTCCAGAACAGTAGTGGGATCCAGATCCCGTTGCAACAGGTACAGTGCAATGGGCCCAGCGTCCACCACATGAATGCGTGAAGTACGTGTGCATATGCGTGCAATGCGTGCATGCATCCCTACTTCCTCCAATGCTCCACGGCGCCTCTGCGGCACTCCAGCTGCTCAGCGGAGTGTTGCGCAGGCGCTGTACGCTCCATGTGTGTGCGTGGAAGCGCTGAAGAGCTCAAATACAGGTAAGGAGGGTGGGTGGGTGGGTGGGCACTCCAGAGAACTGTACCGGAATGGTATCAGGTGCTCCTGGCAGGCACCGGTACATCCATACCGGAGCATACCACCTGCAACCCACCACTGCTCCAGAAGTTATAAATGCTCCAACACTGGACAACCTTTGGATAACCATTTGGGTATAGGATTTCCTGCCTAAGCATGGGGTTGGACTAGAAGACCTCCAAGGTCCCTTCCAAATCTGTTATTCTATTCTATTCTATTCTATTCTATTCTGTTCTGTTCTGTTCTGTTCTGTTCTATTCTAAACAGTGGCTTACAAAGCAACTGTGATTCTTCTCCTTAATGGAAATGGTTGATTTCTATTAATCTGCCCATACAATATATAAAAATAGAAAGAGTTGTGATGATTTAGGGAGTTATATTAAAATTGAAAAACTGTACAAACCTTATTTTTATTTTCGTTTACAACAATTCATTTAGTGACCGTTCAGCCACACTGACAAAAAAGACTTATGACTGTTTTTCACACTTAACAACCATTGCAGCATCTCCATAGTCCCACGATCAAAATATGGATGTTTGGCAAACTGGTGCATATTCATGACCCCATAAAAGTGTCCCTGGGTCACGTGATCAACTTTTGAGATCTTCTGATGAATGAAGTCAATAGGGAAGTCAGATTCACTTAAATACCAAGTTATTAACTTAACGACAGTGATTCACTCAACGATTGTTGGCAAGAAAGGTTGCCAAATGAGGTGAAATTCACTTAAGAAAGGTTTCACTTAACAACAGAAAGTTTGGGCTCAGTTATTGTCATAAGCAGGGGTGGGGTTCAGCTGGTTGAAACCGGTTTGGGTGAAGTGGTAGTTCCGGTGAACAGTTGGCCACGCCCTCCGCCCCTGCTTTTTTCTATCCTATATTACCCTTTTCTTTCAGATCAGCTGATTTGCACAGCACAGAAGATTGCTGCACATCAGTTGTCTTACTCACTAGCGCTGACATAGAACATAAGTTTCTAAGTTTAAAATTGGTAGTATTTGAACACTGCACACGGGCAAAGCATGCATTAGGCATGCATATGTCAAGGTTCCAAATAGCATCCAAAAGTAAATCAGAGTCCAAGGCAAATTATTGCTCAATGTTCCAATTTATTAAGAGAGACATGTTGGCACATTTGGGAAAACCCAAATCTGAAAGCTTCCCAGTTTCCCCCACCCAGTTGAAAGTTCAAGAACATGCCCTCACACCCACAAGTCCAGCACATGGTCAAATCTTCCACTGCCATGCTGGCAGTTTCACCCATCCAGTTCCGGTCGGGTGCAGAGGTGCGAAGATAAAGGATGACCTTGGCTTTCTAGAAAGAATTTTGTTATGGCTACGTAGCATCTAATTTCTACAATCCCCCCTCCCATTTTCCCACCATAGAAAATTCATGGTAGAATAATAGAAAGTGTGGCAGGCCAAAGATCCAAAAGAAAAGAAGGCTGCAGGCCTGACCCACACATGTGCATAGAATAGATGTGCACGCTCACCAAACTGGTTGTTAAACCGGTTGCATCCCACCCCTGGTCAAAGGCTGCCTGTACGCAGATTAATTGTTAATAAACTTGGTCCAGAAGAATAGTAATAAATAATGACCCAAGCAGTCAGAATCTCTCTCTTCACTCCCGAAGGCTTGTGGGAGCTTTGAGATTGCTTCTCACCTGGTCTCATTTGAAAGGTTTTGAGGATAAACTCCCTTATCCTCAGGCTTGTTGAAGGAAATAACTTTATAATAATAAGTCACTGTAAAGAAATAATTTAAAGCTGTTGCTGTCACACTGGAGTTCAGTATAGAATAAAACCACCTCAATTCATCGGTCAACCGAGAAAGCTTTTATTTAGCTGAGTAAAAAAGCTGTGTGGAAAAGGCCTGAAATCTCTGGCAATTAAAATAACAGAATATATAGAAAGGAAGAAATAACACTTAGAGAGACACAATTGCTTTCTCTTAAAGAATGAGGAAGTAAAAGAGTATTATATTTTTTAGAAAGAGTGAAGCATTCCTGAACAAAGCACTTGCTACTTCTTTGTCACAGCTTCACAAATCCTTCATTGATTTGATCCCCTGGTATTGTTTATAAAAGGAAGAAATATCATTCATTTTTATTTAGCTTGCAATTTAAAAGGTCCATTAAAAAGGCCACATTTTCCTAATGCATGGGTTCCCCCCCCCCCTACATGCAGTAGATTTAAATTATCAATCCATTCAGATTTGTAATATTTTATTCTGGCAAAAAATATTTTTGCAATGATTTTCCCATACGGCGAACTGCATGACAAAAGAATAAAATGCAAAAGTTAAGCATATTCCACTTCATGTACTAAAGTGTTAATGCAGTAAACTTATATTCAATTCTGGGCAGAGCAAATCTGTTTCACTGAACACGAATGGAATAGAAAAATGGCATGGCATGGTGTGGTGTAGCGTAGCGTAGCATAGAGTAGAGTAGAGTAGAGTAGAGTAGAGTAGAGTAGAGTAGAGTAGAGTAGAGTAGAATAGAATAGAATAGAATAGAATAGAATAGAATAGAGAACAATAGAAAAGAATGCAATGGAATGGAATAGAATAGAATAGAATAGAATAGAATAGGAATAGAATAGAATAGAACAGAACAGAATTTGAGGCATATCCTGGTTTTATTGTTGAATGTGATTTTTTCCCCCTGTTCTCTCCGTTCAGGAACGAAAGTGAAAACAGACGTACAAAAGAATGTTTTAATCAGTCCAAGCTCTCGTTGGCTGCAAGCCCAAAATAAACAAAGAGATAAAAGTCCTATAAACAAACGCAGCACTGCAAAGAGGCTTCTTCCAGCAAACCTACTTCTCCAAGTGGGTTTCTCTTGACTTGTGAACGTGATCGAGAACGTTGACTTCTGCAACCAGGGCGTGGCACCAGCAGTCTCATTTATACTCAGGAGAGGATCTTAATCAGCATCTGCTGCTCATAATCACCTCCTGTAGTTACTCTGTTGTTCTTTACGCCG